>NW_007253954.1:916458-942089 GCF_000164805.1 Carlito syrichta
TTTTTTTTTTTTTTTGTAGAGACAAGGCCTCGCTATGTTACCCGGGCTGGTCTCGAACTCTTGGGCTCAGGCAATCCTCTTGCCTCCCAAAGTGTTAAGATTACAGGCATGGGCCACTATGTCTAGCCAAGACCAGTTTATTAACTGACATCAGGATTGAATTGAACTTAACAGATGAGTCACTGAAGATTTGGTGACCATGAAGATCCCACAACATTTTTGGATCTAAAGTCTCTTACCATAGGTACCCCTGATCCTGATGATAAATGTTAATTTAGATTCCACAGAGACATAAAAGTTGTTAGCTTTTCTTGGCATTTTAGTCATTGTCATCTCATCTACCAGGTACTTTGTGACAGTACGTAGTGTTTTCACAGATAACATTCCCTCTTGCTTTTGGGAACATCATCTGGACAAAATGCTCAGGTTTTACTTCTTCAAAATTCTTTTACTTTTTCCTAGGAACTTCAAGCATGGCAGGAGTCTTATTTATTTGTTATTTCTCTTCAACTTCCTTCATCAATTTTTCCACAGTCTGTTCATTTAGGTGTTTGAAGATTGACTTGTTCTGGGAATTTAGGTTAAAGGGCAATGGGCAGGAAAGGTCTTCCCAGTGGAAGAAACAGGATTCACATAAATAAAGAAGTTTTAAAAAACAAAGCTTTCTTTTCTTTTTTGGAGGATTGGAGTCTCACTATGTTGCCCAGGCTGGAGTGCCGTGGCACACTCATGGCCCCACCAGCTCGATCCGCTGAGCTCTGGCGATCCTTACACTTCAGCCTTCCAAGTAGCCGGAACAACAGGCATGCGCTACTATGCCCAGCTAATTTTTTTTTATTTATTGTAGAGACAAGGTCTCGCCAAGTTGCCCGGGCTGGTCTAGAACCCGCGGGATCAGGCAATTCACTCGCCTTGGCCTCCCAAAGTGCTGAGATTACAGACTGAGTCACTCAGCCCGGCCAAGCAAAGCTTTCAACATCAATGGAAAACAGTGCACAAGGGGCAGAGAAAACGGTAGGAAATGGGGCCTGAGAAGGCGGCAGAGATTGGTCATGAAAAACCTTGCAAGTTATTTTGACCATGACACCAATGTAGGTTTCTAAGGCAGGGAATGCCAAGATCAGATTTCTGTTTTTAGATTGCTATGATGGCAATGTTGTGACTAGATTGGGCAAAAGAGGGACTCACCAGAGGAACAGCAAAGAGAGACTTCAGTTTTATAGTTGAGAGACAGTGAAGGCTTTACTAGTGGAAATGAGAATGGGATGGGAAACTAGATTTGAAAGCTACTGAAGAAAGATTTCACACAAAAATTGATTTAAGAGATTAGTGAGGGACAGGTAGGAAAGAAGATCATCAGGCTTTTGATTTTGGTGAGTAACTAAATGGGGAAGCCATAACAAAGAAAAACTAGGAGGATATGAAGGCTTGAGTGACAAGTATGAGCCTGACATCACCATGGAATGTCTAATTGAAAATATGCAGGGGAAGTTGGAAATGTAGACCTGAAATTGAGAACAAAACTTTGGCTGATAATATGTAGGTGTGGAAAACATTAGCAGTAGAAAACACAGGAGGAGGCTGGGTATGATGGCTCATGTCTGTAATCTCAGCACTTTGGGAGGCCACGTGGGAGGATTACTTGAGCCCAGAAGTTTGAGACCATCCTAGGAAACATAGCAAAACCTAGTTTCTGAGAAAGAAAGAAAGAAAGAAAGAAAGAAAGAAAGAAAGAAAGAAAAAATAAAACATAGGAGGAGATATGCTCAACCAATGAGCTAGACATCAATAATTATGTCTTCCCCACCACAGCCTCTCCTATAAAGGTGATCCTTAGACAACATTATTTTACCATTAATTCAACATTCACTTGGCAAATACTTTTTGAGTCTGTTATGCTATGCATTATGACAGACATGAATGATCATATGGTGACCAAGACATACAAGGTCCCTGCCTCATGGAGCTCACATTCTAGTTTATGATATATGCAGTGGGAACATCATATGCAGTAGCCCTTAGCATGACCTAAAAGGCAGAAAAAACCCTGATTTTGTCTAGAAACTTCATCATGAAATGAGGTTGGAGAGGTGGATCTGGGCCATATCATAGGGTGCCTTTTAGGTCATGCTAAATAGAATAGAATTCTTTCTAAGCCTCTGCAGGTTTGTAAGCAAGGCAGTGTCAAAATCAGCATTATTATATGTGCATCTCCACTTCTAACCATAGTGGATTGGCTTGGGAATGGGTTCCATTCTTAGGCTGACCAGTGATTTCTGACAAAGCCCAGTGCAAATAGATTAGTTGGACCAATCAGGATTCTTTCCTTCAGGAGTTTGCATTGATAAACATTGAGTAAATGTGGCAATGGTTGCTAGAGTTTGCTGAAATTAATGAGATCCACATGACAGAGAAAAAACCATTATGGGCTGTGTGCAAACTGAAGTTGGGAGGGAGCAGAAAGTATAGTGTAGCATAAGTAATGTGGCAGAGGTAATGGAGCACTGCCTCACCCAATGGCTACCTTCAGGGTCACGAGAGAGTGTGGCGAGAGATTAAGAAAGACACAGACACAAAGGCATAAAGAAAAGCTGGGGCCATGTGGGACACTTTCCTCTGATGGAGGAGAAGTGGCGCCAAACTAGCTCAGCATATTTATTTTATAATCAAGCACAAAGGAAGTTGGAAGGGATTCAAGGTCTGTGAGGCAGCTATAACGGAATTTTGTTGCTACCTAAATGGCGAGCTGTTCCACAGTTATCTTGTTGTAACTAAGGCTTTATCTGTACTATGTGCACCCGGATGTGTGAGACACCGTTCTGTGTAGCAGGCTGCATCCCTTTCTCTTTGGCTATGATGCAGAGCAACCCAGTGAGACATTGCCTTTGCTTGGGGCCTTGCCTTGCTCAGGGCCTGCTGTTCAGACAGCACTCATTTTCTCCCCACAGAGCACATCCTGTTTTTTCATTCAGTGAGATATCTTTGTCTTTTACTGCCCCATGTGCACCATTACAATCACCTCTTCCCTATTTAAATCAGCTGTGTGAACCTCTCTTGTAAAGAAAGGGGTCCAATTAAGATACCTAGGAGCCAGGCATGGTGGCTTACACCTGTAATCCCAGCAATTTGGGAGGCAGAGGTGAGAGGATTGCCTGAACTTATGGGTTTGAGACCAGCCTGGGAAACTTGGCAAGACTTCGTCTCTATAATAAAATTTAAAAATTAGCCAGGTGTTGTGGTGTGCACCTGTAATTCCAGCTACTTGGAAGGCTGAGGCAGAAGGATCACCTGAGCCCAGCAAGCCGAGGTTGCGGTGGTTGTGAGTGTGTCTCTGCACTCCAGCCTGGAAGACAGAGTGACACTTGAAAAAAAGGACACCTAGGAAGAACAGGTAAAGAAAGAAGAGGGCAGAGTTCACTACTGTCTCCTCTGTCCCTGTGAATGAGTCACCAGTACACAGTTTACTGCAGCACTTATAGATTAGATTATCCTTGTTTATTTATGTGCCTCCCTCATGATTTGCATGTCTTATTCATCTTGGTATCTAACAGCACTGACAGTCATGCCTAGCATATTACTTGGTACTAAAAAATGCTTATTGAAAGTAAAAATTTATTTATTTTTTTGTTTTTTTTAATGGAAACAGAAAAATTGTATTAACTGATATAACAGGAAAACATTATCTATTACACTTTTGGGCTATTCCTTAAACAGAATGTACAGAATAATCTCACCTCAATGTATCTTTGTGAAGGTATGAAGTAGAACTCCATAGTATAAAGATGAACTTTAAGAATGAGCCTGTGATAAAAACAATACACTTACAACTCTTAGGGCATTTGTTTTATGCTGTGAGTTTTCTGGGTCATTACACATGAATTAATTTGCATTAGACTTTATATACCACCTATATTTATAGAATTTCCCTCCAGTGGAAATGTTTACCTTCTTAAAGTTGTTAAAATTGAAAACTTTCCTGAATTTTTTATTTATACAGTTTGTGTCCAGTGTACATTCTCATGTTTTTATGAGGATGTGGATAAATTGAAGGTTTTTTTCACATTACTTGCATTCATAAGGTTTCTCTCCATTGTGAATTCTTTCATCTTCTAAAATAACTGGGATGAGTAAAGGTTTTCTTACATTGTTTATTTCTATTGGCTGTTTCCCCAGTATGAATTTTTCATGTTTTTTGAAGACAACTGGAATAGTTGAATATTTTACCACATTGTTTACATGTACAGGACTTCTCTCCAGTGTGCTTTCTTTCATGTTTTTGAAATCCACTGTGACAAATGAATGCTTTCCCACGTTCCCTACATTTATAAGGTCCTTCCTTCTCCATTGTGTATTATCATGTGTCTTTTAAAGCCTTCAAGTGAAATTAAGACTTTCCCATATCCCTTATATTCATGTGGTTTCTCTCCAGTGTGAGCCCTTCCATGTTTCTGTAAATCCAAAGAATAATTGAAGGTTTTTCCACCTTTACTACATTTAGGGATTTTCTCCAGTATGTGTCCTTTTATGCCTGCAAAAGCAACTGGGATAACTGAAGCTTTTCCCACATTCTTTGCATTTGTAAGATTTCTTTCCAGTGTACATTCTTAAGTGTACTTGAAAGACTGGGTGAGCACTGAAGAATTAGGGTCTCCATGATGGTTCATGAACTTGAAAGGAACTGGAGCATGTGTGGAGGATTTATCACATTGTTTACATTGGTAGGGCTTCTTTCCAGTGTGAGTTCTTTCATGTCTTGTAATAAACTGGGAGAAATAAATGCCTTCTCATATTCTTTACAATTATACAGTGCATCTCCATTGTGCTTTATCACATGTCTTTGAAAGTAAAGGAGAGAAATAAAGTCTTTCCCACATTCCTTACATGCATAGTTTCTCCCCAGTGTGAATTCTTTCATGTATTCAAAGGGAACTGGGCAAAGTGAAGGCTTTACCACATTTTTTACATTTATATTGTCTTTTACTTTGTGAGTCCTTTCACGAATTTGAAGGGAAAAGAGATGTTTGAAAACTTTACCACATTGCTTGCATTCATAAGATCTTACTCCAGTGTGAGTCCTTTCATATATTTGAAATAATTTGTGATACATAAAGCTTTTTTCACATTGTTTACATTCATAGTGTTTCTCACCAGTGCGAGTCATTTCATGTATGTGAAAGGATTGGAAATAAGTGAAAGTTTTCCCACATTTTTTATATTCATAGGGTTTTTCTTGAGTGTGTGTCCTTTCATGCCTTTGACAGGAACTGGGATGACTGAAGACTTTACCACTCTCTTTACATTTGTAGGGTTTCTCTCCAGCATGCATTCTCAGGTGTACTTGAACTACTGAGTGAAAACTGAAGGTTTTCTTGCACTGCTTACTTTCATAGGGTTTCTCTCTAGTATGAGCTCTTTCATGAACTTGAAAGGAAGTAGAACATGAGAAAGTTTTACCACATTGATTACATTCATAGGGTTTCTCTCCAGTGTGCATTTTTCCATGTCTGTGTAAGAAACTAGGAGAAATGAATGAACGTACTTTATAAAGGTACATTTATAAAGTGTACCTCCATTATTCATTATGATGTGATTTTGAAAGTACTGGAGATAGCCGAAAGTTTTCCCACATTCCTTATATTCATAGGCTTTCTTTTTACTATAAGATCTGTGAACTTGAAATGGAAGATGTGAAGGCCTTCCCACATTGTTTACATTCATAAGGTCTCTCTCCAGTGTGACTTCTTTCATGTCTTTGAACGAAACTGGGTGAAATGAAGACTTTTCCACATACTTTACATTTATAAGATGTATTTCCATTGTGTATTATGGTTTGTCTCTGAAGGGCTGGAGATAACTGAAGACTTTCTCACATTTCTTACATTCATGAGTTTCTCTCTACTGTGAGTTATTTCATGAACTTGAAAGGAAATGGAACATGTGAAGGCTTTACCACATTGCTTACATTCATAGGGTTCCTCTCCAGGGTGAATTCTTTTGTGTCTTTGTAAGAAACTGAGAGAAATGAATGCTCTGACAAATCCTTTACATTTATAAGGTGTATCTCCATGGTGCATTATGATGTGTCTTTGGAAGGACTGGAGCTAACTGAAGGCTCTCTCACATTGCTTACATTTATATGGCTTCTCTGCATATTTCTGATATTCACGTGTGTGGCCTCCTGTGTGCCTAATAAGGGTTGAATGGTGCATGAAGACTATTCCACATATACTACATTCACATGGGTTCATTCCAGTATGAGTTTTCTTGTTCAGACTAAGACTTGGAGTCTGGCCAAATGTTTCACCACATTGACTGCTTTCTTTACTTCTACAATCTTTTTCTACCACATGAGTGCTTAGATTGTCACCTTGGTTTTAGTACCAGTCTTTAATGTTCTGATCTTCCCATTTTTTACCTATGGAGGGCAGGTTCTTGAAAGTTTCTTGTATAACATCTCTGTAGTTTCTTCTGGGAAGTGTTCAGCAAAGCCCACTCCTCCTGAGTGAAGCTCCTGGGCCACATCTTCAAAGGTCACTGAGTCCATTTCTTGGTCCTGCAATGTCCTGGAGTCCTTTCTAAAAATTTACTTTTAAAAATGCTTATTGAATTGAATTGAACGTGGAACCCCAAAATTTTTTTGAAGTTTGAACTTAGGAGGAGAAATAAGTACAAAGAGTAGTTTTGGAATGATGCAGTAGCGGTAGATGGGGAACGAGAAAGGAATAACATTTGGAAAGAGTGGATACAAGATTTATGAGGAGGAGTAGGCCAAAAGCTGTGGAGAAGTTGAAATAGCATGGACTAAAAATGCCTATGGGATTTACCATTTATCAATGGTTTTATAACTGAGATAGAAGGAAAGGTCATATTGTCATCCACTTAAGAGGCAGAGCCGATGGTGTTTAATAATATATTACCGCATGTACTGATCTTATTGATTTTCCAAAATCAAGTATTACAAGCTTCCACTTATATTACCACTTCAAACCAGAGGATAAATCCCTAATATTTTATATAAATAAACAAATAAATCATTAAAGCTTCGATACACTCAGATTAATATGCACGCTCATAATTTTTTTAGGCTTTAATTTTTAGAACAATTTTAGGTTCAAAGCAAAATTAAGAGGAACATACAGAGATTTACCATATACCTCTGCCTCACACATACATAGCCATCCTCATTATCAGCATACCCAACTAGAGTGGTGCATTTGTTACAATTGATGAACTTACAGTGACATGTCATTGTCACTTAAAGCTCATAGTTTATATTAGGCCTTACTCTTGATGTTGTACATTCAATGGATTTGAAAAAATGTGTGATGACATGTATTCACCATTGTACTATCACGGTGTCGTTTTACCACCCTAAAAACATGCTATGCTCTTCCTATTCACCCATCCCTTTCCCTTAATCCCTGGCAGCCACTGATCTTTTTATTCTCTCCAAAGTTTAGTCTTTGTTTTCTTTGTTTTTGGGGCAGTTCCAAAATCATGGGCTCCTGGGCTTAAGTGATCTTCCCATTCAGTCTCTTGAGTAGCTGGGACTACAGGCATATGCTATCAGATCTGACTTTTTTTTTTTCATTGTAGAGACAAAGTCTTGCTATATTACTAAGGCTGGTCTCAAGCTCCTGGGCTCAAGCAATTCTCCTGCCTTGGCCTCTCAAAGTGCTGGGATTACAGGAATGAGCGGCTGCACCCAGCCCATAATTTTGTCTTTTACACACTATCATATATAGTATGTAACCTTTTGAAAAGACTATTGGATGTAGCCTTTTCAGGCACACTTCTTTCACTTAGTAATATGTGTTTGGCTTGCTAAGTACTTTTTAGTACTGAGTAATATTCTATTGTCTGGATGTACCACAGTTTATTTATCCATTCCTCTTACTGAATGACATTTTGGTTGCTTCCAAATTTTGGCAATTATAAATTAAGCTGCTATAAACATCTATGTGGACATAAGTTTGCAACTTCTTTGCATGGATACAAGAAGCATGATGAATCATATGGTAACAGTATGTTTAGTTTTGTAAAAAACTTCTAAACTGTCTTCCAAAGTGGCTGTACCATTCTGCATTCTCACCAGCAATAGATGAGAGTTCCTTCTGCTCCACATTCTCCCCAGCATTTGGTGTTGTCAGTGCTCTGGGTTTGGTCATTTTACTAGATGTGTAGTGGTATCTCACTGTTCTAACTTGCATTCGCTTGATGATGTGGTGTGAGGCATCTTTTCATGTGATTATTTGTCATCTGCATATCTTCTTTGGTAAGGTCTCCTTTGAAGTCTTTGGCTCATTTTTAGGGTTGTTTGCTTTCTTATTATTGAGTTTTAAGACTTCTTTGTGTATCTTGGGTAACAGTCCTAACATGTCTTTTGCACATATTTTCTCCCAGTCTGTCTTTTCTTCTCATTCTCTTAACATTGCTTTTTGCAGAGCAAAAGTTTTGAAATTAAATTAAATTAGATTAGATTATTTTTGAGTTAGAGTCTCTCTCTGTTGCTCAGGCTGGAGTGCAGTGGTGTGATCATGGTTCATTGCAGCCTTGACCTCCTGGGCTCAGGGGATCCTTCAGCCTCAACCTACCGAGTAACTAATTTTTAAACTTTTTTTTAGAGATGAGGTCTCGTCATGTTGTCCAGTCTGGTATTAAATTTCTGAGCTCAGACAATTCTCTCACCTTGGCCACCCAAAGTGTTGGGATTATAAGCATGAGTCATCATTCCTGGCCAAGTTTTAAAATTTTAATGAAGTCCAGTAGAATTTCTTTTATGGATCATGCCTTTTGTGTTGTATTTAAAGAGTCATTACCATGCTCAAAGTCACCTAGGATGACTGTGCTATCTCCTAGGATTTTTATAGTTTGGCATTTTACATTTAGGTCTATAATCTGTTTTAAGTTAATTTTTGTGAGGGTTGTAAAGTTTGTCTAGTTTTTTTTTTTCTTTGCATATTGATGTCCAGTTGTTCTAGGACCATTTACTAAAAGACTATATTTGCTCCACTGTATTGCTTTTGCTCCTTTGTCAGGGACAATATTTATGTTGGTCTATTTCTAGACTCTGGTCTGTTCTGTCGGGAGCAAATGTGATGTACAGACAAGCACCGTCACTGTAGCAAGCCTTGAGTAAAGGCCCCAAGTGAAGGCAAGGTCTTGCTTAATGGCCCCAAGCTCGTAGGCAAGGTCTCACTTGGAAGTTCTGCATCCTAGCCAAAGGAAGGCTGTGAGGGATGCAGCCTGCTACACAAAATGGTGTCTCGGATGCCCACACATCTGGGTGCACATAGTATAGATAAAGTCTTAGCTACAACAAGATAACTGTGGAACAGCTCGCCATTTAGCTAGCAACAAAATTCCATTATAGCTCCCTCACAGACCTTGAATACCTTCCAACTTCCCTTGTGCTTGATTATAAAATAAACATGCTGAGCTAGTTCGGGGCCACTTCTCCTCCATCAGAGGAAGGTGTCCCACCTGGTCCCAGCTTTTTCTTTATGTTCTTGTGTCTGTGTCTTAATCTCTCACTGCTTTGTCTCGGGACCATCAAGGCAGCCACGTGGGTTACAGCACTGTTCCATCAATCTTTTTGTTTATTCACTCACCAATACCACACCATGTTGATTACTGTAGCTTTATAATAAGACTTGAAGTCAGGTAGTGTCAGTCTTCCAACTTTTCTTCTTTTTTTGCTGTGCTATCTGAATCCTCACTGCTACTTTGACTTCCTTTAAAAATCATTCATAATTTCCTTCTAAATTCTGTCAGAGAGATCTGGGCAAAAAAGTTCAAGAAATGGAAAGTGTGTGAGATGAAGATTAGATCTTGAAAATCTTTGGTTTTCTCCAAAGTGATTGCTGTAGACTTCTATCCCACAGGGGAGGTTGTAGTGGTGTCTGAATGCAGGAGGGGCCCTGTGACTCCGATCTTGCTACAGAGTCACCATCTATAATCAGCCTCTTTTCCTGGATGTTATTAAACTTAAACTTTTAAGCTTTTAGTTGTTTGCTTTCTTTTCTTCCCCTTTCACTATTACAAGAAATACCACATCTACTTTGGAACTACAATTTTGGCTGCCCATTTTTCTATTGCTTTGTATCTTTTGGAGCTTTATATCCAATATATGACTCTGTTGAAATTTTTTTCTGATATAAAAATGTTCATGAACTTTGGTTCCTTTTAATTATGTCTGAATTTCTGGAAGTGCTTTTCTCTACTGAAGATTGTACTGTGAGAGAAATGGCTCTCAGCCATCCAAGTCACTTGCAGAAATTTCTTGTCTGTTGTCAGGTGGCTCTAGCCTTATTGGTGTTCTGCTTATTGATGTCTTAAATTTTTTTTCTTTTCTTTTCTTTTGTTTTTAGTTGGTCTCACTCTTGTCACTCAGGCTGAAGTGCAGTGGCCTGCTCTTGGTCACCACAACCTTAACCTGCTGGGCTTCGGCGATCCTTCCATCTCAGCCTTCCAAGTAGCTGGAACTACAGATGCGTGCCACCACGCCCAGCTAGTTTTTGTGATTTATTGTAGAGATGAGGTCTCATCAAGTTGCCCAGGCTGGTCTCAAACCTGCAGGCTCGGGCTCAGGCAATCCTTTCTTCTTGGCTTCCCAAAGTGCTGGGATTACAGACTGAGCCATCACGCCTGGTCTTAAATCTTTTTTTTTATATCACTCTATTTCACATCACGTGGATAGACAGTCTTCTATGGCTATTCACTTGGAACTAGATAGATAAGGTTACCCAGATTCATGCCTTCAGTAAGTTTCTCCTCTGTCTTTTTAATGAAAAGAAGTGACTCTTTGTCTATCCCAGCATTTCTTCTGTCTTTGTAAGCCAGGCTTTATAAATATAAAAAAACTTTCATAATTTCAGTACTCCTACAACCTGTTGTGGGAGTGGGAGTTGAAAGACAGTGGTAGGAGTGACCTCAGGGATGTGGCCCATAGGAGTCTTCAATAGAACTCTGTAGACAAGGTCCTTCTCCTGTCTCCAGGGAGAACTCTGATACCACTGTTCCACTGCCATTAGTCTTTCACTAAGTTTAGCTGTTAAGAGTCAGTAGTTCTCCAAGTGTATGCAAAGTCAAAGGATATTACAATGAGGAAGATTTGACCTTATCTGCAAACTGGAAGATTCAATAGAGAGGGAGAAGCTGGGATGAAAGACAACCCTATCAAAAGTGGTGTGCCCTAGGCATCAACCCGATATAACAATTAAAATGCCCTCATACAGCAACTGATCTCTTGCCCACATTAGCAATTTTTTTTTTGAGTTGGAGTCTCACTCTGTTGCCCAGGCTGGAGTGCAGTGGCATGCTCCTGGCCACCGCAGCCTCGACCTGCTGGGCTCAGGCGATCCTTCTGCCTCAGCCTTCCAAGTAACTGGAACTACAGGTGCATGCTACCATGCCCTGCTAATTTTTTTTGTTTGTTGATATATTGTAGAGATGAGGTATCACCAAGTTACGTAGGCTGGTCTGAAACCCTTGGGCTCAGGCAATCTCTTGCCTCGGCCCCTTAAAGTGCTAGGATTACAGGCTTGAGCCACTGTGCTCAGCCCCACATCAGTAATTTTACTACTACTGCTACTGCTACTGCTACTACTACTATTTGGGTTGCTTTGAAGGAGGTAATAGAGATTGTGGGGTGAGAGCTAAAAATTCTCCAGTCACTCTTTGGTGCCACTATTGAAATTTCTTATCATCTGCTGAAGATTTTGGCATCCATCTCCTCTCCAACTTGGCTACTATAGTTATTTTTACTCAACAGGATGGCTATACATCTCCTTGATGCCTTTTAGGTCCTTGACACTCTCATCTCCTGTGATCTTCTCATTCACTGCTCCTCAGCCATACTCTCCCAAAGTCATATGTTTGTCTGTAAGGCTCTTTTTGGGTGATGATCTATTAATAGTTCGGTAGTTGCTTTTGAAAGCCAAGCGGCAAGCTTTAAAGACCTGCCAGGCCGGTTTTGTTTGAAAAGGTCAAATGGCCAGAGACTGATGGCTCTCATGGAAATGCAAAAGAGTAACTAATTCACATACTTATCCAAAACCCCTCTTTTGAAGTTGATGGTTTACAACCCTGCAGTTCCTGGAAATCATTTGTTCTTTGAAAAATCTGATTTTTCTGAACACCATCTTACAAATTCCAAAGAGAATATGTAATTGCTCAACACGACTCCCTCCCTTACCTAAATGAAGGTATAAGACCCCGCTTCTCCCATTCTGTGGGGCTCGACCTGGAAGTATTAGCCCCTCGAGCCCGCTGGGTCTGCCAGCATAATAAAGTGCCACTTCCTATAATAGTCTCAGTGTCACGATCTCTCTGACATCCCGCTACAGCCTCTTTATCTGCATCTTGCAGCTCTCCCCCATCTTCAATCTTGGCTCCAGTCTTATTGAACACTTTTCACTTTCTCTAAGCTCTGTTATTCCCCACATCAAGGCAACACTTGAGAGAACACATATATTATCTCTGCCTGAAACATTTTCTCCTCCTGACACCAAGATTCCAGTTATTTACCTAGCTTCTGCTTACCCATCTTAAGCTTGAACTTAAGCAGTGCTCTCTTAGGAAAGCCTTCACTGACCCAAATGACATAATGTGGGCTCCCTGTTTTACATTCCAAGGCATTGTACATTTTTCCATTGTAGCACATCTCAAAACTTTGACGAATTAATTAATCATAAGATTACTTAATTTTGTCTTGCCTCATCCTCTGCTACACTGTAAGCTGAAACCATATATTCAACACGTGGAATTGTTCACTGTTGTATCCTTAGCCCATACCGTAGTGGCTGGTATACAATATGCTCAGCAAATATTTGTTGAATGAACAAATGAATCAATACTGAGTGGTGAGTCTGAAGCTACAGAAGAAGAGAATTCATTCTTCACTTTAACATGAATACAATTCATCAACTATATTCAAATTGTCACCAGTTTTGCATACGCTTATTCTTGTGTGTATGGGTTCAGTTTTATACAATTTTATCTCATGTTTAGGTTTGTGTGACCACTGCCACAGTCTAGATACACAGAGTTCTATCACAAGACACCCTCATGCTGCCCTTTCATGTTATAGTTATCTCTCTTCTTCACTTCCTCCTTTCTAGCCATTGTTAACCACTAATCTGCTCTCTACCTCTATTTTTATAAAACAGTTTTATTGAGATATAATAGATACACAGAATTGCACCTATTTAATGTGTGCAATTTGGTGAGTTTGAACATATGTAAACATCCATAACACCACCATCACTATCAAGGTAATATATATATTCAATATCTCCCAAAGTTTCCTTGTGTCCCTTTGTTTTTTTTTAATTTTAATTTTTTGTGGTTAGAACACAACATGAAACCTATCCTCTTAACAAGTTTTGAAATGTACAATACTATATTGTTAATTATAGTCACTATGTTGTTCTCTAGAATGTATTAATCTAGCATAACTGAAACTTTATATCCCTTAAATAAAAAGTCCTCATTTTCATCTCTCCCTGGATCCTGGCAACTGTTATTGTCTTCTCTGCTTCCATGGAATTGCCTATTATAGATACATCACATGAGTGGAATCACGCAGTGTTTGTCCTTATGTGAATAATTTATTTCACTCAGGATTGAAAGGGCATAAGGAGTCAATATATCCAATGGGTGGCCATTTTAACACTGCCTAGTTCTGTCATGTTTTTTTAGTAGTTTACTTTAACTTACCCACTAATCACTAGCCAAGGACAAAACGGGTTTCTCAGAGGTAGCTATTGAAAATTGTTTTACAACCCCCTCCCCAGCTTGCTTTGCAAACAAGTTAACCTAATCAGACCATCATGAACTTTATGACACAGACCCCATCAACATGGCAACAATCATGTGACTAACCCACCCATCTGCCTGCCATCTATCATTAGTATCTGTGCATACCTGTCCCCTTTCTTTCTTTCTTTCTTTCTTTCTTTCTTTCTTTCTTTCCTTCCTTCCTTCCTTCCTTCCTTCCTTCCTTCCTTCCTTTATTAATTACAAAGATGTGGGGTACAATTCAGGGTTAGGTATACAAACATTGATTATGCAGGTACCCTTGTTGATGAGGTATGCCCCTCCTTCCCCTAGTAGTTTCCCTCAACTGCCAATCCCACACCCTGACAGTTTTCCATTACTGCCATACACTTTTTTCTAATATTATAATCGTTAAGGTCCACTTATAAGTGAGAACATATGGTACTCTGTTCTTTGTTTCTGTGATAGATCACTGAGTATGATTAACTTCAAATCCATCCAAGTTGCTGCAAAGTTCATATATTTGTCCTTCTTTATGGCTTCTTGATGATGTGAAAAAAACCACCACCCAATCACCTTAGTAGCCTGCCCTCATTTAAGGGAGGGTTTAAAAGCAATCAACCTTCTTTTGCTAATAAAATTTGTTTTAAAGATTTCAATCAATCAATCAATCAATCAATCAATAAAAGCAATCAACCTCAAGCAGTCATTTGCCATTACTTTGTTAAACTCTGGTGTGTCCACATGGCTTTTAAGCTATGACCATGATGTTTCCTAGCTTTGGCCCCCTCCCCTACCTTGGGGAGGTGAATCTCCTCTCTCTCTCTCTCCAATTTAATTTCTAAATAAACTACATTTTCCAATCTAACTTCTGTGTAATTCTTTGCATCTTTCATGTGGCACTGGATTACAGACCAGACATCCCCCATCCAACCTGACCTAATGTTTTAGAGGCCTCAAATGGGATTTTTAACCCAACAGGGATAATGTTCTCAAGGTTCACCCATGTTGTCCCAAATGACAATATTTTCTTCTTTAAAAAAAAAAAATTATTTTAGATTCAGGGGATAGAAGTGCATGTTTGTTACATAAACGTATTGTGTACTATTGGGAATTGGGCTTCAGATGGTTAATTCCCTAATACTGAACATTGTACTCAAAAGGTAACTTCTAAATTCTAACTCCCTTCTCTACATTCCCCCTTTTAGTGTACCCCATGCTTATTATTTTCATCGTTGTAGCCATTTAGCTTCCACATATAAGATAACTTATGATGTCTTATTTTCTGTGTCTGAGTTAGTTCACTTAGAATGATGTTCACCAGCTCCATCCATGTTGCCACAAAGGGTATGATTTTATTCTTTTTATTACTTTATAGTAATTATTAATCCAGTCAATCATTGACGGGCACTGAAGTTGGTTCCATGATTTCACTATTGTGAATAGTGCTGCAATGATTGTACAAGGGCAGGGATTTTTTTTTAAAAAATTATTTTATTATAGAGATGTGGGGGTACAAGTAAGGATTAACTATATAAGTAGACTGCATGCTGGTGAAGTTAGGGCTTCTAACTGGCCCTCACTCCCTCTGGTAATGGACCGGGTACCCTTGGTCCACTCCTCTCTATGCAGTGCCCAGAGACTACTGACCCCTCCCTTGTGCTAGTGTGACTAATGTTCAGGGCTTACTTGTGAGTGAGAACATGCAGTACTCAGTTCTTTGTTTTTATGATAGATTACTTAGTATGATGATCTTCAACTCTATCCAATTTGCTGTGAAGTTCATTAGTTTGTTCTTTATGATTGTATAATACTCCATCATATATACGCACCACATTTTCTTTATTCAGTCCACTTTAGATAGAGGGTAGGTTCCATGTTTTTGCTATTGTGAATAGAGTGGCAATAAACATATATGTGCAAGTGTCTTTTTTCTAGAATAATTTATGTTCCTCCAGGTATATTCCCAGGAGAGGAATTGCTGGATCATATGGAAGATCAATTTTAGTTCTTTTAGGAATCACCACTCTGCTTTCCATAGAGGTTGAACTAGTTTGCGCTCCCACAGTGTAGAAGTATTCCCTTTTTTCCAAACCAAAACCAGACTCTGTGTGATTTTTGACTTACTGATGATCATCATCCTTACTGGAGTTAGGTGGTATTTCACTGTAGTTTTGATTTGCATTTATTTGATGATTAGTGAGGCTCAGAATTTTTTCATGTGTCTGTTAGCTGCCTGCATGTCATCTTTTGATAAGTGTCTATTTATAAACTTTATCCACTTTTTAATAGGATTGTTTTTTTTCTTTCAGTTCATTTGAGTTTCTTGTAGATCCTGGATGTTAGGCCTTTGTCAGATAAGTAATTTGCAAACATTTTTTTCCCATTCTGTGTGCAGTCTCCTCACTCTCTTGATGATTTCTTTTGCTGTACAAAAGCTTTTCAGCTTGATGAGTTCCCACTTGTTTATCTTAGCTTTTATGGCATTTGCTTTTGGCGATACGATCAAGAACTGATTGCCTACTCCAATGTGCCTAAGAGTGTTACTTGTTTTCTTCTAGGATTGCTATAGTTTGAGGTTTTACATTTAGGTCTTTGATCTATTTAGATTTGATTTTGTGTATGGTGATAGGTAGGGATCCAATTTCATTCTTCTGCATGTGGTCAGCCAGCTTTCTTTTCTTTCTTTCTTTCTCTTTCTTTCTTTCTTTCTTCCTCTTTCTTTCTTTTTCTTTCTTCCTTCCTTCCTTCCTTCCTTCCTTCCTTCCTTCCTTCCTTCCTTCCTTCCTTCCTTCCTTCCTTCCTTCCTTCCTTTCTTTCTTTCTTTCTTTTCTTGTGTCTCAATTTCTTCTTGTTTCAATCTGGGGGGGTTGTGTGATCAGCCAGTTTTCACAGCACCATTTGCTAAATATGGTCTCCTTTCCTCAGTGATTTTCATTGATGGTCTTTGTCAAAGATGAGTCAGTTGAGATACCATGTTTTTGCTTCCAGAATCTGTTCTGTTTCATTGGTCTATGTGCCTATTCTTGTTTCAGTACCAAGCTGTTTTGGTTACTGTAGCCTTGTAATAAAGTTTAAAGTCTAGAAGTGTGACTTCTCCCACTTTGTTCCTTTTGCTGAGGATTGTTTTGGCTATTCGTGCTCCTTTTTATTTCTATATGAATTTCTGTATTGTCATTTTCAGGTATGAGAAAAATGATGTGGGCATTTTGATGGATATTGCATTGAATCTGTAGATTACCCTTGATAGGATGGACATCTTGACAATATTGATTCTTCCAATCCATAACCATGGAATTTTTTTTTCATTTTTTGTGTCATTCTTGATTTCTTGGAGCAGTCTCATTGTAAAGGTCTTTCACTTCTTTGATTAGTTAGATGGTAGGGTATTTCTTTTTCTTTTTTTGGCTATTATGAATGGGATTGTGCATTTTATTTGGTCTCTGCCTACTTGTTGCTGATGTACAGAAATGCAACTATCTTTTGTGCATAGATTTTGTACCCTGAGACTTTACCAAAGTTGTTTATCGGTGTGAGGAGGCTTTTGACAGACTTCCTGGGGTGTTCACAGTATAGAATCATATCATCTGCAAAGATGATATAACCTCCTTTCCTTTTGGATACCCGTGATTTCCTTCTCTTGCCTGATTGCTGTGGGTAGGACTTCCAGCACTATGTTGAATAGAAGGGTTGTGAGTGGGCATCATTTTCCTGCTCTCATTCTTTTAAATATTATTATTATTATTATAAAGATGTGGGGTACAATTCAGGGTTCAGTATACAAACGTTGATTATGCAGATACCCTTGTTAATGGGGTATGCCCCTTCCTCCCCTAGCAGTTTCCCTCAACAGCCAATCCCACCCCACCTCCTTGGACAGTTTCCCACAGCTGCCAATCTCTTTCTTATAGTATTATAATTGTTCAAGGTGCACTTATGAGTGAGAACATAAGGTACTCTGTTCTTTATTTCTGAGATAGATCACTGAGTATGATCAACTCTAAATCCATCCAAGTTGCTGCAAAGTCAGTATATTTTTTTCTTCTTTATGGCTGCATGATATTCCATTGTGTATATGTACCACATTTTTTTAATCCAGTCCAACTTCGATGGGCAACATGGTTGGTTCCATGTTTTTTCTATTGTGAATAGAGCTGCAACAAACATACGTGCGAAGGTATCTTTTTTGTAGAATGATTTGAGTTCCTCCGGATATATTCCCAATAGTGGAATTGCTGGGTCACATGGAAGGTCAATTTCTAGTTCTTTCAGAAATTGCTACACTGTCTTCCAAAGAGTTTGCACTAGTTTGCATTCCCAGTAGCAGTGTAGAATCGTTCCTTTTTCTCCACATCCTCGCCAGCATCTGTTGTTGTTTGTTTTATTAATGATAGCCATTCTTACTGGGATTAGGTGGCATCTCAATGTGGTTTTGATTTGCATTTCTCTGATGATAAGTGATGTTGAGCACTTTTTTATGTGTCTGTTGGCTGCCCGTGCATCTTCTTTTGAGAAGTGTCTATTCATGTCTTTTGTCCACTTTTTAGTGGGGCTGCTTGTTTCTTCCCTTTCAGTGTGTTTGAAATCTTTTTAGATCCTATATGTTATGCCTTTGTCAGATATACCGTTGGCAAATATCTATTCCCATTCTGTGGGCTGTCTCTCTGCTCTCTTGATAGTTTCTTTTGCTTTGCAGAAGCTCGTTAGTTTGATGAGGTCCCACTTGTCTATCTTATTTCTTAAGCTTTGGGCATTTAGGGTTCTGAATAGGAATTGGTTGCCAGTTTCAATTTCCATAAGGATGTCTCCTGCATTTTCTAAGATTCTTATAGTTTGAGGTTTTACAATTAGGTCTTTGATCCATTTAGAGTTAATTTTTGTGTATGGTGATATGTAGGGGTCCTGTTTCAATCTTCTGCATGTGGTCAGCCAGTTTTCCCAGCACCATTTACTGAATAGTTTCTCCTGCCCTCAGTTGTTGTTGAGACTTTGTCAAAGATGAGTTGGTTGAGAAATTGAGGCTTTGCTTCCGGAGTCTATCCTAGTCCATTGGTCTACATGCCTGTTCTTATACCAATACCAGGTTGTTATGATTACAGTAGCCTTATAGTAAAGTCTGAAGTCTGGAAGTGTGATACCTCCTGCTTTGTTACTTTTGCTAAGGATTGTTTTGGCTATTCATGGTCGTTTATGTTTCTATATGAATTTCTGTATTGTCATTTCCAGGTCTGAGAAGAATGATGTTGGTAACTTAATGGGTATTGCACTGAATCTGTAGATTGACTTTGGTAGGATGGACATTTTAACAACGTTGATTCTTCCTATCCATGAGCATGGAATAATTTTCTATTTTTTTGTGTCTTCTTGGATTTCTTTGAGTAGTGTTTTGTAGTTCTCATTGTAAAGGTCTTTCACTTCACTTCTCTGGTCAGGAAGGTGCCGAGATATTTCAGTGTGTGTGTGTGTGTGTGTGTGTGTGTGTGTGTGTGTCTATTGTGAATGGGATTGTGTTTCTAATTTGGGTCTCTGCCTGCTTGTTGTTGCTGTATAGGAATGCAGCTGTTTTTTGCACATTTATTTTGTACCCTGAGACTTTACCAAAGTCCTTTATGAGTGCAAGTAGGATTTTGACAGATACTCTTGACTTTTTCAAGGTATAGGATCATATTATCAACAAAGAGGGATAACTTAACTTCCTCTTTTCCTATTTGCATACCCCTGATTTCCTTCTCTTGTCTAATTGCCCAAGCTAGAACGTCCAATGTATTATTGAGCAATAGGGGTGGGAGTGGGCAGCCTTGTCTTGTTCCAGTTTTCAGGGAAATGTTTCCAGTTTCTGTCCATTTAGCAATATGTTAGCTGTGGGTTTATCATAGATGGTACTTACTATTTTGAGGTATGTTCCTTCTACACCTAGGTGTTTGAGGGTTTTTATTAAAAAAGGGTGCTGGATTGCAGAGGGCCAGCCCCAGCAGAGAGATTTAGGGGGTCCCTGGGTAGGTGTGGTGGTGTTGGCAATTATTCTGGAGAAATAAAGAGAAAGAAAGAGAAAGTTGGGGGGAGAAAGAAAGAGACTGGACTCTATCTAGTGCAGAAGCCGATTCTGTAGGAGGGATAGATAATAAAAGAAAGAAAGACAAAGAAAGAAAGTGGACAACTGTTCAACGGATTGAGCAGAAACCATTTATTGGAAGTTACAGCAGGTATTTATCCCCAAATTTTACACAGACAGTCTCACAAGTCTTTCACGTGAACACAAAGCCAGGTGCAGGAGGGGCGTCCCCCACCCACCAGGTGTTTCCTCAGGCATGAGGAAGAACAATCCCAATTAAATCACAAAACTTTTACATGAACACAAAGCCAGGTGAATGAGGGGCATCCCTCACCCATCAGGTGTTTCCTCGAGTATGAGGAAGGGCAATCCCAATGAAATCATAAGACATTTAATGAACATAGAGCCAGTTGGATAAGGGGCATCCCCCACCCACCAGGTGTTTCCCCAAGCATGAAGAAAGAGGATCCCCAAACTATCTCACTGTTCCTCATGCTTGGTTAATATTCCTCAAAAGCAATACTATAATTCTAATATCATAATATTCTAATAATCAATAACTTTTAAAACTTATGCATACACAACACCTAATGACCAACCTAAATCCCAATTCCTCTCTATTTTACGCTAATTCTACCTACACTATAGAAACTCTCAACCATAGCCCAAACCAGTTCCTAAAGAATGTGGCCCAGTCAAAAGATCATGCTGGGCCCTTAGGAATGTGGCCCAGCCCAAAGTTCGTGCTGTGCCATTTCTAGTAACTCTAGATAATTATCTATATGATTAAAGTTGAAAACAGTACTTTATATGCATATACTAATTCTACAAACATAATTTTAAATCTTATAATGAAACTTATACCATATTAAAAGCTTCCAAATGTGACCTGAGTTTGAATTATGTTAAGTTTAAAGCCGAAATCGCAGTCTGTGAGAAACGGGAACAATGGACTCCTAAAGTAAGCCATGCCTGTTGTACTCTCAGAACTTTATGTTTAGATCATCAAAGTCCCTGCTAGTGGGACGTGCCAAACAGCAAGGAAGGGAAGAGGGAATGGGCCATCAGCTCCTGAACTCATCCTAGTGGTCTCAGGGTCCGCAGCCCACCTGGATCCCTAACGCTCAGGCGGGCCTCCATAGCTGGCTCCCAACACTGGATTTTATCAAAAGCTTTTTCTGCATCTAATGATATAATCCTGTGGTTCTTGTTTTTACATCTGTTGATGTATTTAATTACATTTATGAACTTGCAAATGTTGAACCAGTCCTGCATCCTGGGGATGAAGTCTACTTGGTTATGGTGGATGATTTTTGAGATGTGTTTTTGGATCCAATTTCCTAGAATCTTGTTGAGAATTTTTGCAGCTATGTTCATAAGGGCTATTGGCCTGTAGTTCTCTTTTTTGTTGTTGGATCTTTACCGGTTTGTGTATCAGTGTGATGTTAGCTTTGTAAAATGATTTGGGGAGAATTCATCTTTGTCAATTGCCTGGAATACTTTCAGTAGGATTGGTATCAGCTTCTCCTTTGCATTTTGTAGAATTCTGCTGTAAGACATCCAGTCCAGAGCTTTTTTGTAGGTAGTTTTTGTATGACAGAGTCAATTTCCTGGGTTGCTATTGGTCTATTAATATCTCAATGTCTTCTTGTTTCAACCTGGGGAAGTTGTGTGATGTCAGAAAGTCCTCCATTTCATTTAGGTTATCAAATTTGTTTCCATATAGGTGTACATAGTAATCTCTGACAATCCTTTGTATTTCTTCAGGGTCAGTTGTGATTTGATCTTTTGTATTTCTTTTTTTTTTTTTTTTTGAGTTGGAGTCTCACTCTGTCACCCAGACTGGGGTATAGTGGCTGCTCCCGGCCACTGCAGCCTCAACCTGCTGGGCTCTGGTGATCCTTCCACCTCAGCCTTCCAAATAGCCAGTATTACAAGCATGCACTACCACATCCGGCTGATTTTTTTTTTTTGTAGAGATGAGGTCTCACTGCCCAGGCGGGTCTCGAACCTGTGGACTCAGGCAATCCACTCACCTCAGCCTTCCAAAGGTGCAGGATTACAGGCTGAGCCACCGAGCCCGACTCTTTTGTATTTATGATTGTGTTTATTTGAACTTTTTCTCTCTTTTTCTTGGTCATTCTGGCTAGGGGGTCTATCAATCTTAATACTTGTAAAGAACCAGCTTTTTGTTTTGTTGATGTTTTCTATGATATTTTTATCTTCTATGTCCTGTATTTGGGCTCTTATTTTGGTGATTTGGAGTCTTCTGCTAAAGTTGGAGTTTTGGTGGTCTTCTCTTTCCAGCTCCTTTAGGTGATTTGTTAGGTTCTCAACTTCTGATCTTTCAATTTTCTTGACATGCGCCCATAGAGATATAAATTGCCCTCTTAGAACTGTTTTCATGGCATCCCAGAAGTTTTCATAAGATATTTCTTCATTTTCATTTGTTTCCAGGACTCTTTTAATTTCTACTTTGATTTCATTGTTGACCCAGTAGTTGTTCAGCATCATGCTGTTTAGTACCCATATCTTTGTGGGCTTTGGGGAAATTTTGTTGGTGTTGATATTTATTTTTATTCCATTGTGGTCTGAGAATGTACATGGCAAGATTTCAACCTTATGGGATTTGTTCATGCTTGATTTATGGCTAAGGATGTGATCAATCTTGGAGTATGTTCCATGTGGTGATGAGTAGAATATATATTCTGTGGTTGTTGAGTGGAATAATCTGTAGGTATCTATTAAGTCCATTTTGTCGAGTGCCAAGTTTAAATTTTGAATCTCCTTGTTGATTTTTTGCCTCAATGAAGTATAATGATCTAATCACACATCTCTTGTAGGCTTTGTTCTTTCTTTCTGAGTCTTCTTTCTTTGTTTTTTACAGATCTGATTAATTCCATGTCCTGGTCTTCAAGTTGTGAGATTTTCTCTTCAGTTGGATTAATTCTATTTTTCATGCTTGCCATCTTGTTATTTATTTCCTGGATGAAATTTTTTATTGCTGTTCATGAGATATTCAAGTCCCCTGCTCTAATAGTGTTAGAGTCAATATCTTTTTTTAGTTTACTTAGTAGTTGCTTTATAAATGCTGGTTCTCCTGTGTTGGGTGCATATATTTTAGGATGGATATTTCTTGTTGATGAATTGAATCTTTTATCAGTATGTAGTTTCCCTTTGTATCTTTTTAAATTTTTCATAGCTTAAAAGTTGTTTTGTCTGATATTAAGATAGCAACTCCTGCCTTCTCTTGAGATCCATTTTCCTGGAAACTCATTTTCCATCCTTTAATTTTGAGTCTGTGTGCATCCCTTGTAGAGAGATGAATCTCCTGGATGCAGCAAATAGTTGAGTTGTGGTTTGTTATCCAGTTTGCCATTCCGTGTCTTTTCAGTGGTGCATTTAGTCTATTCACATTCAAGCTGATTATTGAAATATGATTGTTTATCGCGGTCATGAGGGTCTTATAATAATTTTTTTCTTTGATTGTTTTCTTTTGGCTTTGGGGTTGATGGATGTGTGTGTTTTCAATTTTCTTGTTGCACTGTATTCTCTGTTGATTCTGTGCTCTGCTATTCTCTTGGGAAGTGTGTGGTCATTCTTTTTTCTTCTTTATTCTGTTCTTAATACCTTTTCAAGTGTATCCTGTAGAGCTGGTCTGGAAGCTGCATAACCTCTTACGGATTGGCTATCTGGGAAGAATTTTAATTCTCCACCACTGATAAAGCTGAGCTTTGCTGGATAGGAAATTCTTGGTTGAAATTGTTTATCTTTGAGGACTTTGAATATAGGGCTCCAGTCCCTTCTTGCTTGTAGTGTTTCTGCATATAGCTCTACTGCTATTCTGATTGGTTTTCCCCAGTAGGTAGTCTGACCTTTCTCTCTTGCTACCTTTAGGATTTTTTCTTTTTTTCCTACTTTGTGTAGGCAAATTACTATGTGTCTAGGGGTTGATCTTCTCATAAGATGTCTTGTGGGGGTACTCTGTATCTTTCGTGCTTGGCTGGTCACATTGCTGGTGAAATGGGGAAAGTTTTCTTGGATTACCTCATGGAATACTTGCTCCAAGTTGTTTTCTATTTCCCTTTCTTTGTCTGGGATACCAATCGGGCATAGGTTCAGCCTCTTGATATAATCACACATCTCTTGTAGGCTTTGTTCTTTCTTTCTGAGTCTTCTTTCTTTTGTTTTTTATAGATCTGATTAATTCCATGTCCTGGTCTTCAAGTTCTGAGATTCTCTCTTCAGTTAGATTAATTCTGTTTTTCATGCTTGCCATCTTGCTATTTCCTGGATGAAATTTTTTATTGCCAAAATCTCTGTTACAAGTTTTTTCAGTGTTGCATCTTGTGTTTCTTGAGTCTTATTCACTCTTTCCATCCATTACCTAATCTCTGTCATATTCTGGGGCCAGTCACTGGTGACTTCCATTATTTGGGTACCAATGTCTGATTTTTCAGGTGTTTTGTCTTTGTTACACCTGAAATTGCCTGAGATCTTCCTTTAGTTTTTCCTCATTTGTGACTGATCTCTTGTTTCTCTTTAGTTCTGTTATTCAGTGTCAGTGGGAGAGGCTTTCCCTTCTGATGTCTGCTCAGTCCTCTATTCTTCCCTGATCCAGGCTCTGGATTTGTTCTATTTTGAAAAAGGACAGTGTATGGGAAGATTTGTTATCTCTTGTAGTTTTTGTAGATCGATTAAAGTAGGAGATGGGATGCTAGGATTCAGATACTACTTGTAAATTACAATGTTCACTTACTGTGGTATGTGTTATCTGAGACCCATTCCCCACCACTACTCTGTATGACGATACAAAGCAGAAACCAATGCAAAAGCAATTGAACACATAAATACACACTCCCCAAAATATACCAGAATAACAACAAAGCAAAACAAAAAAAACCCAGAAAAACTAAACACACACAAACACACACACACACACACACACACACACACACACACACACACACATACATGCTTAGCACAAAGTGAATAGAGAAGAAAAACAGAAAGACTGGAGGAAACATTTTTTTCAAAAGGGGGGAGATTCAGTTCAAACCCTCACACTTATATTGCCACACACCTTAAACTATAAAAAATGAATATTAAAGAAACCCAGAAGAATAAAAGAGCAAAAAACAACAATAACAAAATCGAAAGATGGACATTCAATTATTCACATACATGTATAAACAGAAAATGACAAATAAAAGAAAAAAGAAACAGAAAATGAAAAACATATTTGGTGGGAGAATGCAGATCAAACTGTCACAGACACATTCATGCACAAAGGAAAAATATTTTTAAAATGGATGAACTAACAAACAGGCAAACAATTTTTAAAAATTAAAAAATATTGGAAATAAAAACAACAACAACAATAACAACAAAAAACCTGCCCTCTTGTGTCAGGCTCTGCATTTGTTCCTCTAATCAGGTCTCTCCTGCAGATCCACCTTTTTCACTCTCTCCTCAGGGAATGAAGCAGAGAAGGAGGAGGGGTAGTGGAGGTGGGTGGGGCGGCAGTCCTCCCCTTCCACTCTCAAATGGCAGGGAGATCTTCTCCCATGGGGAGGTTCGGGATTGTCTCTTCCCCAGGTATGTACTCTCACTGGGGGGGGGCAGCCAGGCCTATCCTAGAATGAAGTTCTCCTACTGACATTCAGGTTCCACTTGGGTTTGTTCCTCTCAGTTGTGGCCCAGCTGTGTGGGTCTGACCTTCAGAGGACTGCTGGGGAATAGGGGGTTTGGGTCAGCCCCGGACTCATCACTGACCTGTTTTGAGTTCTTCCTCATCCTT
>NW_007253954.1:942109-970480 GCF_000164805.1 Carlito syrichta
TTTCCCTTCTGATGTCTGCTCAGTCCTCTATTCTTCCCTGATCCAGGCTCTGGATTTGTTCTATTTTGAAATAGGATGGTGGATGGGAAGCTTTCCTGTCTCTTGTAGTTTATTCAAATAAAGTAGGGGATAGTGCTTGAGAATTCAGAAACGACTTGCAAATTGCAATGTTCACTTATTGTGGTATGAGTTCCCTGAGACCCACTCCCCACCACCACTCTATATGATGATGTAAAGCTGAAACCAACGCAAAAAACAATCGAACACACACATAGACATACACACATACCCCAAAACAAATTGGAATAACAACAAAGTGAAAACAAACAAACAAAAACAACAAATAACTAGGAAAACTAAACATTCACACACATGCCTAGCACAAAGTGAATAGAGAAGAAAAACATATAGACCAGGCGGGGGGAGGAATTTAAGTAAAACCCTCACACATATATTGACACACATCTTAAACTATGAAAAATGAAAATGAAAAAACCTGGAAGAACAAAAAAGCAAAAACAAACCAACAACAACAAAATTGAAAGCTGAACATTCAATCATTCCCATACACACATAAACAGAAAACAACAAATAAAAGAAGAAAGCAACAGAAAAAGAAAAGAAAAAACATTGGGGGGGTACAGATCAAATTTTCACATACACATTCATGGAAAAATATTTTAAAAATAGATGAACTAACAGCCAAAAAAAATTTAAAAATTGAAAATAAAAAAAAAAAAACCTGCCCTCCTGTGGCAGGCTCTGTAATTGTTCTTCTAATCAGGTCTCTCCTGCAGAGCCACCTCTTTCACTCTCTCCTCAGTGTGCAGAGCAGGGAAGGAGGAAGGTCAGTGGAGGTGGATGGTCTGCAGTCCTCCCTTTCCACTCTCATATGGTCAGGGAGATCTCTTACGGTGGGGAGGTATGGGATTGTCTCTTCCCCAGGTATGTACGTATGGGGGTTCCCCAGCCAGGCCTGTCCTAGAATGGAGTTCTCCTATTGCTACTGATGTTCAGGCTCCACCTGGATTTGTCCCTCTCAGTCCTGGCCCAGCTGTGTGGATTTGACGTTCAGAGAATTGCAGGGGAGTAGGGGGTTTGGGCCAACCCTGGACTCACCACTGATCTCTTTGGAGTCCTTCCTCATCCTTTTCTGGTCACACCATTTGTCTCGTGGCTGGATTAGGGTAAGGAGTTGGGCACCTGGAACTTAGCACTTGTCAGGTCTCTCCAAAGTTTGTGCTTTCAGGATATTCCCTCTGGGTCATGATCAATCCCTGAGTAGTTGATCTGCCAGTTACAGAGACCAGGTCTGTTGTTCCGTGGTGAGCAAGTCAGAGTACTTTCCTGCCCCAATTTCAAGATGGTGGTGGGGTGCCTTTCTTGTCCTCTTTCGTGGGACTTTGCCTCTGGACTCCCTTTGCAGCCCCTGCTGTCAGTGCTTTGCCAGGTGCTGAAGTGGTGAGGCAAAGCCAGGAGCTGTCAGTCTCTCTCTTGCTGAAATGATGAGGGAGAGCCTGGGGTGATGGTTTCTCCCTGCCACTTTTTTTGCAGAAAAACTTTTGTCCATTAAAAAAAAATAATGGCATTTGTCTTCTGTGACCTGGGAAGAACGAGGGGTGAAGCAGAGAAGTTGCAGCACCAGCTGTTGCACCAGGGGCCTGGCCACTTGCTCACGAGCCTCCACTTAGACTGTCTCTCCCAGCATTTTCTTCCCGGGGAGGGTTTGTTGATTGAAAAAAAAAGAAAGAAAAAGAAAATGGCTCTCAGTCACTGCACCACAAGAGCCCTGGTTGCTAGCTCCTAGCCCCCACTCAGTCAGCCACTCACATGCCCACTCACTCACCAGAACGTACACAAAATTTCATTAATGAAATAATATTGTATATAACCTTTTGAGATTCACTTTTTTCATACAGCATAATTCTCTTGAGATCAATCCAAGTTGTTATGCTTATCAGCAACAGTTTATTTCTTTTAATTGCTGAGAAGCATTCTATGGTATGTATGTACCACAGTTTGTTTATTCACCAGTTGGAGGCATTTATTTTTTTTTCTTTTTTTCTTTTTTGCCCATTATGAATCAGACTACTAAGAACATTCATGTACAGGTTTGGTGTGAACATAAATTTTAATTTCTCTGGAATAAGTGCCTAAGAGTGCCATTACTAAATGATATGGGAACCACATGTTTAGTTTTGTAAGAAAAAGTTTTTATCACAGATATATGTATGTTTAACAATATTTTGCTTAATCTTTCTAGTATCTATATTCTATAAAAATAGAATTATACCATATGTAGTCTTATGGAACTTAATTTACCATTCAACATTAGATTTTCAAGATTTCCCAATGTTAGTGCATATACCTGCAATTTATTTATTTTTATTGTTTTATCAATATTATAAATGCTTCACTTTGTGACTTTATTATGACTTTATCCAGTCAAGAGTGGATGGTAGATCAAGTTGCACCATTTTGTGAACAAAATGCATCATTTTACGAATGAGATACTGTTCATATGCAGTAGTCTCCTCAGGCATATTCCTAGGAGTGGGTTTGCTGAGTGTTAAGAAATTTAAATGTTCAGTTTTCAGATGAAAGGCTGTATTAGTTTCCTATGGCTGTCTTGACAAATGACCATAAACGTAGTGGGTTAAACCTACAGGAATTTGTTCTCTCACAGTTTTGGAAGCCAGAAGCCTGAATTCAAGGTGTCAGCAGGGTTGGGTCTTTCTGGAAACTCTGAGAGAGTCTGTTCCATGCTTCTCTTCCAGCTTCTGGTGGTTTCCAGCAATCCTTGGCATTCCTTCGTTCACAGATGTGTCTCTCCACCCTTCACCTCCATCTTCACATGGTGTACTCTTGTGTGTGTGTTGGCAATTTTTTATTGGAGAGAAACCTAGTGTTAGTATTGGAAGGGATATGATCCAGAAACAGGCAAGCGGGGATGGAGAATGATACTCTGCACATTGTACTGTGCTTTACCAGATGTTCACATTATCTCAAATGATCCTCAAATCAACCCTGTGAAATAGGCATTATCCTAATTCTTATAATTAGAAACTGAAAATTTTCCAGAGCTGGGATTAGAACCAAAGTTGTCAGAGCTCAAATATAAGCTTTTCCTAGGATTCAAGTTGAACAACTTCCATGGACACAAAACTTAGACCTTTTTTGCTGGATTGCCATCTGGATATTTTGATGTGTGGTAATATTAACTGCTTAATACAGACCTTGTTCACGTCTTCTCCTTGGGTTATAATTCTAATACTCTTTTGACTCTGCTGTCAATTCTGAAATCAATTGCACTATGCTAACTTTAAATTGAAAATGGCAGGGACTTGTAACTGAGACCATACCAGGGATAGCAAGAGAGCTGATCTTTTCTACTACAAAGCCTTTCTTTTCTCAGATTTTCCATGGATGGCACTTATAAATTTCCTCACCAAATACTTGATTTATCTCATAGCTATTGCCAGATGAATGATTCATCTTGTACTGCTTGAATTCTGTTGCAGGTAGGTGAAGAGCAAACCCAACTCCAACCTTGAAGAATTCGTTTCCTTCAAAAGAACACCAGTCTGGGGTAATCCCTTCGGGTCCCCTCCCACTGTGGGAGCTTTTCTGTCTTTTCAGTAATCCCACTTAAAAAACAAAAAACAAAAATACCAGTCTTTAAATGATCAGGTTCCACTGGCTCACTGAATTTTTGCCACTACTTCTGAAAATATATCATTTTAAAAACATTTTTCTTTGCTATATACTGTAGATTATAGCATCTAATGAAAAAACATTCAAAGATTTCTGATATCTTTCTAGGAAAGACTTCTAGTTTCTTCTACTTTAGTAGTAGAAGAAGTAGTCTATCGTAGGGATGCAATACAAGAAGTATTAGAAGAAGCACATGGTTAGGCTTTTCCCTCCTGGCTCTTGGTTTAGGCATTTCTTTCTTGGACAAAAAAAAAAAAGGAATAATTGAAAAGGACACGCTGTTCACTTAGTTGCTTTTACTTGACAGAAAGCAGAGAAACTTCTACTACTAATGTCTATGAGATGTTCTGTTAGTAACGACTGAAAATTTTTATGTTGTTAACCATGGTATCAATTGGTCTTAAAGTCCTAAGACATGGTCTTTTCCCTTTTTTGTTCCCTGCTACCTTGTTAGGATTTTCTTCATCTTAGTACTGCTATATTTTTACTTCACTGAGACTTGAAAGAGACAAAAGACAGGAGCTTGCGACAAGTTTGTTAGCTTACACCTGAAGTTTATCTTTTTTAAAAAATATACATTTATACCTTTGGTTTTGGCCCCACAAATTTAGTCAGTATTTCAAGTCTTTTCTATACAGGATGGAACATTAACTACGCTGACCTTGACTTTTCTTCTTTACTTTCCCCTCTTACCTTGTATTAGTGAAACGTTTATGTTGATAATATCTAGGTTTTAAATTCTTATGTTAGAATTCTCCACAGTTGTTTTATATGATTTGGAAGGAAAAAATAAACAGGCAAATGGACTGGGCACAGTGGCTCATGCCTGTAATCTCAGCAATTTGGGAGGCCGAAGTGGGAGACTTGCTTAAGCTCAGGAATTCGAGACCATCCTGGGCAATACAGCAAAACATCACCAATACAAAAAGTAAAAAAATTAGCTTGGCGTGGTGGCACACACCTGTAGTCCCAGGTACTTGAGATGCTGAGGTGGTAGGGTTGCCTGAGCCCAGAAGGTGGAGGCTGCTGTGAGCCGTGATTACTATGATCGTGCCACTGATTTCCAGCCTGGGCGACAGAGTGAGATTCTGATTTAAAATTAATAATAATAAATTAAAAAATTAAAAGAGATTCAATTGTTTGTCATTAGCCTTGGGCTATGTTGCAGCCTTGTTCTTGCTTCTTCTTCTTCTTTTTTGAGTTGGGGGTCTCACTCTGTTGCCCAGTTTGGAGAGTGGTGAAATGATCACTACTCATCCACCTCAACCTCCTGAGCTCAGTGGATCCTTCTGCCTCAGCCTCCCAAGAAACCAGGACTATAGGCGTGTACCACCATGCTTGGTTAATTTTTAAATTTTTTGTAGAGACAGGGCCTCACTATGTTCCCCAGGCTGGTCTCGAACTCCTAGGCTCAAGCAGTCCTCCTATGTTGGCCTCCCAAAGTGCTGGGATTATAGGCGTGAGCCACCTCACCTAGGCTTACTCTTTTTTCTGCTTCCTGCTACTTGCTGATTCTTCCTTCCACCACCTGGCTGTTTTCTGTTCACCTTTCTGGTCTGAGCTAAGCTGTGCTTATTCAATATGGTTGTATCTAATGACAAATCTTAATTTCATTCCCTGTTATTGTCTCTCATAGTAACCTATTCTCACACAGAGTATCAACCACACATTTCACACATTGTAATTACATATCTATCTGTGTGACCGCTGTCCTTCCCGCTAAACTGTAAACTCTAGGAGAGCAGAGATCCTGTCTATTTGGCTCACCATTGCAAACATATAGTCTCACTTAGTGTCTGTCATCCAAGAAGTATGTACTGCATGAATTAATTGGTTATCTATCTATCTATCTATCTATCTGTCTGTCTGTCTGTCTGTCTGTCTATCTATCTATCTAATCTATCTATCTATCTATTGAGACAGAGTCTTACTCTGTTGCCCAGGCTAGAATGCAGTGGCACAATCATAGTTCACTGTGGTCTCAAACTCCTGGGCTCAAGTGATCATTTTCCTCTGTCTCCTGAGTAGCTAGAACTACATGTACACTCCACCACATCTAGCTAATTTCAAAAATAATTTTTATGCTATGTTGCCCCGACTGATCTCAAACTCCTAGCCTCAAGTGATTATCCTGCCTTGGCATCTCAAAGTGCTGGTATTACAGACTTGAACCATTGCACCTGGCCTAATTGGTAATTTTAAATCGAGACTTGAAAGATTAATGAAGTTTAGCTTGGCAAAGGGTTGATGTTGAGGATATTATGGTGGGTGCACCAACATTTATTCCACCTCTTGGGTATTGTGTTACAGCAATACAATTTGAGGCATTGGCCTCTGCTGTCAGGATACTTGTGAATTTATCTAAGCCACATTATAAATTCCATACCTCTTATCACATATGGCATGCCTCTGGTGACAGTTATGTGTTCAGCAGTGAGGACTCCCTGGCTTAACTAGGTGCAATTCGACTGAGGGGAAGAAATGTTGTTCCATGGTTGGGAAGAAAGATACCTACTCTCTCTTCAACCAGATGTGAAGAAAAGAGCATGTTGCCATATCCTGCCAGCTGCCATCTCATGCCCATGAGAAGAGTCTAGTTTAAGATGAAATAGAGGCTTGCATGGCACAGCAGAGGATGTCAAGAGCTGGGTTTGTGAGATTATTTATGAGGTGCTGCATCAGCAAATGCTAATGCCTGACCTGCCTCAGAGAAGCGGAGAGAGGAAGGATACCCCAGACAAAGGGAATTGGTGAGGAAAGGCCATATTTTTTTTTTAAGGTTTCAACCTTTATTCAGTATCCAATAGGAACAAAGCATTTAAAAAATTTTTCATTATATTTTTATTTTTAAGATATGGAGTACAATTCAGGGTTAGGTATACAAATGTTCATTATGTAGGTATGAAGGGCTACATATTTAAGGAATGGGAAGAAGACTAGTACGGCTAGATTATTAACCTGGAGAAGATATACCTGAGATAAAGATGAAAAGGTGAGACTGGCCCAAATCATCAGTGGTTTATAGGTCATATTAAGTATCATCAGTTAAGAACTCAATCTCTGAGCTGGGCATAGTGACTCATGCCTATAATGCCAGCTCTTGGAAGGCTGAGGTAGGAGGATAGCTTGAGGCCAAGAATTTGAGATCAGCCTGGGCAACATAGTGAGACTCCATCTCTACAAAACGTAATTAAAATATTAGCCAACCATAGTGGTGCCACTACCCAGAAGGTTGAGGTGGGAGGATTACTTGAGCCCAGAAGTTCACAGTGAGCTATGATCACACCACTGCACTCCAGCCTGGACTCCAAAAAAAAAAAAAGAACTCTATTTCTGAAATTAAATCCCAGCTTTCCTATTCTCAGCTGAATGACCTTGGGAAAGCTACACAATCTTCTCTCTAGACCTTTTTTTGTAAAAGGATGGCAATATATATCTTCTTTCTGGGAAGATTAAATGAAATATCGCAGATAACTTAGCATCATAGGAATTCAACAAATGAACCAAATAAACGAAATAAAAAGTTATTACAATTGAGTGCCATTATTATTTTTGGGCAGAATTAATGTGAGACAATGATATTAACTATAATGATTTTGGACTTCCTAAAAGGTTAAGCAGAGCGGCATCATGATCAGATTTCTATTTACGAAGTTCCCTCAGACTGCAAAGTAGATAATGTATTAGAAAGAGGTAAGTAAAGGAGCGGGGAGTTCAGATAGGAGGGGCTATTGCAAATCCCAAGCAAAGATGTTGGAGGTTTGGACTAAGGTGAAGATGATAAAGATGGAAAGATGAAAGGCCCATCAGTGAATCAGAAACAATGAATCTGGTTGAAAATAATTAGACTAACCTATACTGGCTTGAACAATAAAAGGTTACGTCGTGGAAAAGCCCAGTGACCATATGGGCTTCAGGGTTGATTAGATTCAGTAGTTTAATTATGCCATAAAGTTCCCAATTTCTTTCTACTTCTGCTTTCTACCTTATGTGGTGTTAACTTCCTTCCAAGGCTGACTTTTTTGCATAGTTGCATAATGGCTGTCTACAATTTCCAGGGCTAATGCTTCTTTTCCACATGGTGAAAGGAGAGTATGTTTGTTATATTCTCAGAAGAAGGAGGAGGCTTTTCTCTTGGAAGTCCCTAGTGAAGCCTTTCCTTTCATTGACTATAGTTGAGTCAAATGCCCATCTCTGAACCAAATTTGGCAAGATTCATTAATTATGCTGATTAATCTGAAGCACAAACAACCATGTACATGTCGAGAGTGGAGCCAAGTTCCGTACTGCTCATTAACTGTGGCAATAAAGACTGAGACTCAACTGTCTGGTTTAGTTATTAAAGTAGGGTTTGGATTATTATATGTTGAAGACATGATCACAATGTCCACTAAAAGCAAGCCATAGAGCCCACAAAGAGAATGGTTGGGAAATGAGAAAATGAGGACAGCGCAATGCCATCTTCACATTTCAGGGTGAGAGGGGTGGTCTGTAGAGATGGGTACTGCTGAGAGACCTACCAAGGTGAGAAGAAAAAGGAAACATTAGCCAGGCATGGCTCATACCTAAATTCCCAGCACTTTGGGAGGCGGAGGCAAGCCTAGAGGTTCCAGACCAGCCTGGGCAGCCTAGGGGTTCTAGACCAGCCTGGACAACTTGGTGAGACCTCATCTCTACAATTAAAAAAAAAAAAAAAGTTGGCCTTGGTGGTTCACACCTGTAGTTCTAGCTATTTGGAAGGTTGAGGCAGAAGGATTGCCAGAGCCCAACAGGTCGAGGCTGATGAGCTTAGTAAAGGTGGGTTTGGGGTTATGGCAGGGAGCAAAGGGAGGTAAGGAAATGGAGGCATAGAATGTAGATATATTCCTGAGAAACTAAGGTAATGAGGGCATAATATGCAATGAAGGAAATGTTTTGTTTGCTTTTTTATATGCTTGTTTATTTTGAAAATGGTGGAAAGTTAACATATTTAAATTCTTATTGAAATCATTTATTATAGAGGAGAAGGAGAGGCTTTATATGAGTGAGACAACACACCTTTGAATATCACAATGTACCCATTGGTAGACCAGTATCTTTTTTGTGTGTGTGTGGTTTTTTTTTTTTTTTAACATATTTTTTATTTTAAAATTGTGGAGTACAGTTAAGGGTTAGGTATACAAATATGCATCGTTCAGGCACCCTTGTTGATAAGGGGTGTCTCCCCATCCCCAGATATTGACTACCATTAATCCCACCTCCCTTCCCCTCCTACCCCCCCATAGTTTCCCACCACTGTTAATCCTTTTCTTATAGTATTATGATAGATATTCAAGGTCCACTATATGAGTGAGAACATGTGATTCTCAGATCTTTATTTCTGTGAGAGATCACTCAGTATTATAGACTCTAGTTCCATCCAGGTTGCTGCGAAATTCATGATTTTGTTTTTTTTTATGGCTGCATAGTATTCCATCGTGTATATGTACCACATTTTTTAAATCCAGTCCTCTTTTGATGAACAGCATGGTTGGCTCTAGGTTCTTGCTATTTGTGAACAATGCTGTGATAAACATACGTGTGCAGGTATCTTTTTTATAGAGTGATTTGAATTCTTCAGGGTATATTCCCAGTAGGGGGATTGTGGGGTCATATGGGAGGTCAATATTTAGAACTTTTAGGAATCGCCACACTCATTTCCACAGAGGTTGCACTAGTTTACACTCCCACCAACAGTGTAGAAGTGTTCCCTTTTCACCACACCCTCTCCAGCAACTGTTATTTTTTGAGTTATTGATAATGGCCATTCTGACTGGAGTTCGGTGGTATCTCAGTGTAGTTTTAATTTGCATCTCCTTGATGATTAGCAGTTGAACATTTCTTCATGTGTCTGTTGGCTGCTCGAATGTCTTCCTTTGAGAAGTGTCTGTTCATATCTTTTGCCCACTTTGTAATGGGGTTGTTTGTTTTTTTCTTTTCAGCACATTTGAGTTCCTTGTAGATCCAAGATGTTAGGCCTTTGTCAGACCTGGAGTTGACAAATACTTTTTCCTAGTCAGTGGGCTGTCTCCCTGCTCTCTGATGATTTCTTTGGCTTTGCAGAAGCTTGTCAGTTTAATGAGGTCTCACTTGTCTATTTTATCTCTCATGGTCCATGCGTTTTGGGTTTTGTTCAGGAATTGGATGCCAGTTCCAATTTCCATAAGAGTGTGTCCTGCATTTTCTAAGGTTCTTATGGTTTGAGGTTTTACATTAAGGTCTCTGATCCATTTAGAGTTAATTTTTGTGTATGGGGATATATAGGGATCTTGTTTGAATCTTCTGCATGTGGTCAGCCAGTTTTCCCAGCACCATTTACTGAATAGGTTCTCCTCTCCCCAGTGGTAGGTGGTGGGGGCTTTGTCAAATATGAGTTGGTTGAGAAATTGAGGTTTTGCTTCTGGAATCTCAATTCTATTCCATTGGTCTATATGTCTGTCCCTGTACCAATACCAAGCTGTTTTGATTATTGTAGCTTTATAGTAAAGTTTGAAGTCTGGTAGTGTGATACCTCCTGCTTTGTTTTTTTTTTGTTGTTGTTATTATTTTTTTTTTTGCTGAGGATTGTTGTGGCTATTCTTGGTCATTTGTGTTTCCATATGAATTCCTGTATTGTTTTTTCTAGCTCTGAGAAGAATGTTGCTGGTAATTTGATGGGTATTGCATTAAATCTATAGATTGCCTTAGGTAGGATGGACATCTTCACAATGTTGATTCTTCCAATCCATGAGCATGGGTTATTTTTCCACTAGTTTGTGTCATCTTTGATTTCTTTGAGCAGTGTTTTGTAGTTTTCATTGTAAAGATCTTTCACGTCTCTGGTTAGGAAGATGCCATGGTATTTCATTTTTTGTGTGTGACTATTGTGAATGGGATTGTGCTTTCTATTGGGTTTTCTGTTTGTTTATTATTAGTGTAAAGAAATGCGATTGTCATCAAGAGAGCAGGGAGACAGCCTACAGACTAGGAAAAAGTATTTGCCAACTCCAGGTCTGACAAAGGCTTAACATCTTGGATCTACAAGGAACTCAAATGTGCTGAAAAGAAAAAAACAAACAACCTCTTATAAAATGGGCAAAAGATATGAACAGACACTTCTCAAGGAAGACATCTGAGCAGCCAACAGACACATGAAAAAATGTTCAACCTCACTAATCATCAGGGAGATGCAAATCAAAACCACACTGAGATATCACCTAACTCCAGTCAGAATGGCCATTATCAATAACTCAAAAAATAACAGTTACTGGAGAGGGTGTGGTGAAAAGGGAACACTTCTACACTGTTGGTGGGAGTGTAAACTAGTGCAACCTCTGTGGAAAGCAGTGTGGCGATTCCTAAAAGCTCTAAATATTGACCTCCCATATGACCCCACAATCCCCCTACTGGGAATATACCCTGAAGAACTCAAATCACTCTATAAAAAAGATACCTGCACATGTATGTTTATCGCAGCACTATTCACAATAGCAAGAACCTGGAAGCAACCATGCTGTCCATCAAAAGAGGACTGGATTAAAAAATGTGGTACATATACATGATGGAATACTATGCAGCCATAAAAAAGAACAAAATCATTAATTTCGCAGCAACCTGGATGGAGCTAGAGTCTATAATACTGAGTGACCTCTCACAGAAACAAAGATCTGAGTATCACATGTTCTTACTCATATAGTGGACCTTGAACATCTAATGTAATGCTATAAGAAAATGACTGACAGAGGTCGAAACTATGGGGGCAGAGGGGAAGGGAGATGAGATTAATGGTAGAAATATCTGTCTGGGGATGGGAGACACCTCTTATCAAAAAAGGTGCCTGAACGAAGCATATTTGTATACCTAACCCTTAACTGTATCCCACAATATCATAATAAAAAATATTGATTAAAAAAAGAAATGCTATTGTCTTTTGCACATTTATTGTATGCCCTAAGACTTTGCCAAAGTCTTTTATCAGTGCAAGGAGGCTTTTGACAGATTCTCTTGGGTTTTCAAGGTACACAATCATGTCGTTGGCAAAGAGAGATAACTTGACTTCCTCTTTTCCTATTTGTATACCCCTGATTGCCTTCTCTTCCCTGATTGCTCTAGCCAGGACTTCCAATACTATATTGAACAGGAGGGGAGAGAGTGGGCATTCTTGTCTTGTTCCAGTTTTCAGGGGGAATGGTTCCAATTTTTGTCCATTTAGGAATATGCTAGCTGTGGGTTTCTCGTAGATGGCTTTTATTACTTTGAGGTATGCTCCATGTATGCCTAGATGTTCAAGGGTTTTTATCAGGAAGGGGTGCTGGATTTTATCAAAAGCTTTTTCTGCATCTAATGATATAATCATGTGGTCTTTGTTCTGACATTTGTTGATTTATTTAATTACATTTATTATCTTGTGAATATTGAACCAGCCTTGAGTCCCAGGGATGAAGCCTACTTGGTTATGATGGATGATTTTTGAGATGTGTTGTTGAATTTGTTTTGCTAGGATCTTGCTGAGAATTTTGGCTTCTATGTTCATCAAAGATATTGGCCTGTAGTTCTCTTTCTTTGTTGGGTCTTTACCTGGCTTGGGTATCAATGTGATGTTAGCTTCATAAAATGATTTGGGGAGGGTTCCACCTTTTTCAATCACCTGGAATAGTTTCAGTAGGATTGGTATCAGCTCCTTCTTAAATGTCTTATAGAATTTTGCCAGAAAGTCATCTGGTCCAGGACTTTTTTTGTAGGTAGTTTTCTTATTACATAGTCAATTTCTTTGATTGTTATTGGTCTATTTAGGGTCTTGATTTCTTGTTTCAACCTAGGCATGTTGTGTGATATCAGAAAGTCTTCCATTTTCTTAAGGTTTTCAAGTTTGTTTCCATACAAGTGTACATAGTAGTCTCTAATGATCTTTTGTATTTCTTCAGGGTCAGATGTGACTTCATCTTTTGTGTTTCTGATTGTATTTATCTGGGCTTTTTCTCTCTTTTTCTTGGTCAGTCCAACTAAGAGACCATCGATCTTGTTTATCCTTTCAAAGAACCAGCTTTTTGTTTCATTGATTTTTTGTATTATCTTTTTGTCTTCTATGTCCCATATTTGGGCTTTTATTTTGGTGATCTGGATTCTTCTGCTGAAGTTAGGGTTTTGGTGGTCTTGCTTTTCCAGCTTCCTAAGGTGACTTGTTAGGCTGCTAATTTGTAATCCTTCTATTTTCTTCATGTGCATTTGTAGGAATATGAATTCCCCTCTTACTACAGCTTTCATGGCGTCCCAGAGATTTTGGTAAGATGTTTCTTCATTTTCATTTGTTTCCAGGTATCTTTTAATCTCTGTTTTGATTTCATTGTTGACCCAGGAGTTGTTTAGCTCATGCTATTTAGTGTACATGTCTTTGTGGGTTTGGGGGGAACATTGTTGTTGTTGATGTTTATTTTTATTCCACTGTAGTCCAATAAGGTGCATGAGAAAATTTCAATCTTTTGAAATTTGTTTATGCTTGATCTATGGCCAAGTATGTGGCCGATCTTAGAGCATGTTCCATGTGGTGAGGAGTAGAATGTATATTCTGTAGTCGTTGGGTGCAGTGTTCTGTAGGTATCAATTAAGTCCATTTGGTCAAGAGTCACACTGAGGTTCCGGATCTTGTTGCTGAATTTTTGTCCTGATGACCTGTCTAGGGTTGTGAGTAGGGTATTAAAGTCCCCAGTTATGATGGTGTTAGAGTCAATATCTTTCTTGAGTTTTCCTAGAAGCTGCTTTATGAAAGTTGGCACTCCTATGTTGGGTGCATATATGTTTAGGATAGATATTTCTTGTTGATGAAGTGAACCTTTTATCATTATGTAGTGGCCTTCTGTATCTTTTTAAATTTTTGATAGCTTAAATGGTATTTTGTTTGAAATTAGGATTGCGACTCTTTTCTTTTGTGTTCCGTTTGCCTGAAAATTTGTTTCTCATCCTCTTACTTCAAGTCTGTGTGTGTTCTTTCTAGTGAGATGGGTCTCTTGAAGGCAATATATTGTTGCCTGGTGATATTTTATCCATTTTGCCATTCTATGTCTTTTCAGTGGTGTATATAGTCCATTCACATTCAGGCTAATTATTGAAATGTAAGAGCTGGTCCCTATCATAAAGTTCTTAAAGAGTTGTTGTTGTTGTTCCTCTTTGTTTGTTGTCTTTCTTTTGGTTTTGGGGTTGGTTCGTGTGTGTTTTACTCTTTTTCCTGTATTCTTGTGAAGAACGTTGTTGTTCTTTTTCCTTTTCTTCTGTGTTTAGTACTTTCTTAAGTGTTTCTTGTAGACATGGTCTGGAAGGAGCGTAAGTTCTTAGGGATTGGATATCTGGGAAAGATTTTAACTCTCCCTCGCTGATGAAGCCTAGCTTGGCTGGGTAGGTTATTTTTGGTTGAAATTGTTTATCTTTTAGAACTTTGAAGATAGGGCTCCAAGCTCTCCTCCTTTTAACACTCTGTCTGACAGATTCTGCCACAACGGTAAGTATCCTTAGTTACAGCAAATATAAGTTTGTCTGACAGGTGTGTGAGGGGTTTGAGAATCCCATGCATGCTGTGGCATATCAGGAGAGAAATGCCTGTATAGGGTCTTCAGGAGGTGAGAGAGGTGAGCTCCTGATTACGGGTAGAGGGACTGACTTTGGATAGGAGGTCTGCCTCTTCCCTTGTGATGAGATGAAGAGAGAATGAGTTTAATCATGCACAGTTGAGGACTTCTCACCCAGTGATTTATATTTTATTTAAACAAGGAGGCATCTGCTGTTGAGTGATGGGAGAGTAAAAGGAATTCAGAGCTTTGAGGAACATGGAACATCTTCTCAATTGTTGTTGCAGAGAATATGAGAATGAGATGGTCAGAGAAATGTAATAATAATGTTAGGCAGTGCTGCCATTACAGAAGACGTTGAAGACCTTGAATTTGTAGAAATACTTATTTTCCTGACTGTGTGACATTTTCCAGCAATATGAAGAAAACCTCATATACAGAAATGTTCATGTTCAGAAATGGGGAAACTGAATAGTTAGATTTGTTAGGGTCTAATGAAAGGACAGAGGGTCAACAGGATTTGGGGAATAAATAAGAAGAGTGACTGAAATGAAGGGCCCTGGAATCTAGGCTTGATAATGAAAAAGTGAAAAGAGGCTTGGGTGAAATATTAGAGGGCTCCCCCCAAACTGCAATTGTTTTTTGGAGGGTGGGCACCTTGCAGTACAGAATTCTTGTGCTAGGTTAAGTGTTCTAGGAATCCATAGACATCAGTGACCAGCCAGTGTTGTTGTGAGAGGCTGCATTTGGCTTCAGTGAATTTTTTTGAGATTCTTTTTACACGTTGCATTTCATGATGGATGATTTATGAGCGCACATGCCCATACCATGCTAAATGAGTGTTCATGAAAAGTGGCATAGTTCCTGTGCCCCATCCTTTCTATTCACCCAATCTCTCCCCAAACAACTTTTTTTTTTGTTTCTCCAAATGAAAAAAATCCTCAAAGGGAAACTTTTTGTTGATGTAGAAGAAGTGAAACAAAAAACATCAGAAGCACTAAAAGCCATCAAAATGAATGAGTTAAAAAACTGTTTTGAGCAATGGAAAAAGTGTCTTGATAGCTATATTGCATCAAATAGAGTGTACTTTCAAGGTGACTGAAGTTTAAAGATGTAAGAATAAATACACAATTTTTTTTAACTCTTAAATTTTTTATTTTAAAGAGTTAGGGTATAATTCAGGGTTAGGTATACAAATATTCATTATGCAGGTACCCTTGTTGATGAGGTGTGCCCCCCTTTCCCAGGAAGATTCCCACTACTGCCAGCCCCACCTCCCCACCCCTCTCACCCTACAATTTTTTATAAATAAATTCCAGGGTTTTTTGGGTCCCCTCTTATACAAGGGAAAACAGAGTCATTTGGTGGCAATCTCAATGTGGCTGGAAAACAGTTGCAGTGGTAGTGATTTAGCTAACAAGCAAGAAAGATGGCAGGAGAACAGAAAGAAATAAAAGTATCTAAATTTATGACTTTGGCAGTAGAGAAGCTTCAGCTGTTGATACTATTCTGTACTTGACTTTTACAGAGATTGGTGCAAGTGAGGTGGCAAAGGTTCATGGAAAATGAGGAAAGTCAGTACTGAGAGACCTGGTTGTTAATGGGGACTCTTTGGATGTTGAAGTCCTGTAAGATGATGACAGGAGACAGATATAAAGATTTCAAGTGCTTATAACCAAGGCTGGCCCTGGATAGCATAACAACAATGGAAAGATCAATGAATCCCCTGAAATGCTGAGTTTTCGTCTCATCTTGGTCAGTGACTATCTGCATAGCTTTGGGCAAGTTGTTTAATGCCTCGTGATCTTAGTTTGCTCACAGACCATGAAGGAATTATTCAGTTAAGGTCTCTTCCAAGTATAAAGATGCTACTATTCCATGATTTCGTTATACCAACCTGTTGGGGCTTGAGTGTATCCCATTCTTCTTCTCTCAAGTTTTTGGCAGATTGACAAATAGACATAGTAATATGACACCAAAATAACAGTTTTATTACTGATAAAGCTGGACTAGAGAATGCTGCTGTACTAGAGTCCAAAAGATCCTTCTTAGTCTTAGTGCCAAGAATTGCATTTACCAACCCTGTCTTGCAAAGCAATTGGTTGCGCAAGCACTGGCTTTTACCCTGTAGGGACAGGCCCTTCCCCAGCAGGCTCAGAGTGTGGAGGAGAGGTGGGCGCAGGAAGCTGCAAGGAGACCATCCCTTTAGAGAGGGCAGGCCAGGGAGAATGAGAGAGACCACATGTGGACAGTGGCTGCTGACACTGTGACCCCTGCTGGACAGAGAGAGGATCTGCTCATGGTTTTGATCATTCTTCCTCCTTACAGAGAATGAATGGAGGGAGGAAAGAAGGGTAAATGGTCTCTTCCCAACACCACCCATTTAATGGAAGTGTCTCTTTTATCTTCTGCAGCAGGAACTTGGAGAAAAGAGAAAAATATTTCCTCCTTTATGATACACAGACTAACAACCAAAAATAAGTGATTTTAAATTATATGTATGCTGTTATATATCTGTGTGAGAGAGATGCAGTGTTAACATGGAGAAAAGGATCTCAAATGATGACAGAGTTCCAAGAACATTTTTCCATAGTTTTCCAAATGTTCCATTTGTAGCTTGGATTCAAGTCAGAATTACGAGGTTTCTAAGCAACACCAGTAGAGACAGCAAACAAGGCTCGAGTGATTTTAAAAGCAATTAGAATAAACAGATTCCCTGTCACCATAGCTCTGCCCAGATCTACTGAGCCTTGGATCTCATTTCTGGTGACCCACCTCAAAGCTGTTAACAACAATTGCAATAATCATGATAAAGACCAGTCTGCAAGTCAGTGAGAAAATGCAACTTGAGTGTTTAGTTGTAGATTTCCAACCACTTCTCTCACATGGTGTTCTGTTAAGCTGACAACTTTTCTCCTCCTGGTTCTGAGACTTTAGTAGGGAGATCCTAGAAAGCTGGCTGGGCCTGGTGGTTTACATTTGTAATCTCAGCAATTTGGGAGGCCAAGGTGGGAGAACTGCTTGAGCCCATGAGTTGGAGACTGGCCTAGGCAACAAAGCAAGATTTTGTCTCTACAAAATAACTAAAAAATTACCTGGGAGTAGTGATGCAGAACCGTAGTCCCAGTTACTCGGGAGGCTGAGGCAGGATGATCGCCTGTGTCCAGGATGAAGAGGTTGCAGTGAGTTGTGATGGTGCCACTGTTCTCCAGCCTGGGACAGGGTGAGACTCTGAGTCAAAAAAAAAAAGGAAAAGGGAAAAGTGACAATTTTTATTCTAACTTTTTTGAAAAAAAAGAGGGAAAAGAAAAGAAAATAAAGAAAAGGAAAGAAAGAAGGAAAAAGAAACTATCCAAGAGGATCATAAATCCTAGGACAATGGCAGTTACCCCTGAATACTGAGGAAGGTTGCACAGGCCCTGCCTTGCTAATAGAACTAGGCAGGCACTTTCAAGGTGACAACTATGAGATGTCAGGGGAATCTCATCTCCCTTCTAACATCTTCCCTGTTGAGGTTTCTCAAAGTCCATCATCAGAGGCTTGGATAGAAGGAGTTAAAGAGAAGTTAAAATACTGTTTGAGTTTAAATTTGGATTTGTTAACATGGGAGAAATTACATCTAAGATGCTAAAAAAACTCTAGAACCTTACTGTGAATTAGTTTTAGCAGATCACATTCCATAGGATAACTAGCTGAGAGCAGGCTCCTACAAGAAAGAGGCAGGACCTCGTGCATTTTGAAAGGGAGTGGGTGCTTGGAAATGGCTGAGGGGAGTGGGAAGCAAGACTTAGGAATGACTGCCCCAAGGGAGGAAGCATCATAGAGAAACCAGGAGATGAGCAACACCAGATGAGGGCGATGGCTGAGGAGACAGGAAGGAGACAGGAAGACACCATCCATCGCTTCCACTTTGCCTTCACTTCCACGTACGTTTGACTTTACCTCTTCCAAACACCTGGGACAGCACTGCACTGTGCATTCATGCCTGCCCAGGCCAGAGCTGGAGAGTTGGTAACTCTGTGGTCTTCCAGCAGCAGCCTCCCTCTGTTTCAGGACTGACCTCAGGACTGTTCAAGACACTCAGATTAGACACACACACACACACACACACACACACACACACACACACACACACCAATAATCATGAGAACATAATAGAAATAACAATGATCCCAATTTCAATCCTTTTTTTTTTTGAGTAGGATTTTCATTCAATTGCCCAGGCAGAAATGCAGTGGCAAAATCATGGCTCACTGTAAACTCAACCTCCTGGGTTTAGACATCCTTTTGTCTCAGCCTCTTGAGTAACTGGGACTACGGGCGCATACCACCATGCCTGGCTAATTTTTTTTTCTTTTTTTGCCCTGGTCTCGAACTTTTGGACTCAACCAATCTTCCCACATCAGCCTCCCAAAGTGCTGAGATTATAGGCGTGAGTTACTGCACCTGGCCTTTCTTTTTTTCAGAGATAGGGTTTTGCTTTATTGCCCAGGCTGGAATGCAGTGGTGCCGTCATAGTTCACTGCAACCTTGAACTCCTGGGCTCAAGTAACCATCCTGCCTCAGTATCCCAAGTAACTGGGATTACAGGCACACTTGGCAATTTTTTTAAAAGTTTTTTTTGTTGTTGTTGTTGAGATGGGATCTTGATATGTTGCCCAGGCTAGTTTTATACTCCTGGCCTCAAGCAATCCTCCCACTCTAGCTTCCCAAAGTGCTGGGATTACAGGTGTGTGCCACCATGCCAGGCCTAATACAGAATAGAAGCTCCCTAGGATACCAAGTGGCAAGTATGCTAACAGATGGTGACTGATAAGCTTCAGAATCAAAATATGAATAATTCTTCTTTACTAAAATCTAAGCATGCCACCCTCCTGCTACTTCCTTCTGACTGTAATTTGGGGACACTTCCCCTTTTAATTTGGGGACACTTCCCAAAGTGCTGCCATATGGAGAGAACAGAAAAGTCTGGAAAACCCCAATTAACTGAATCTCAAGTAATTAGAGCTCTCACTTATATGAATAATTTTTATGTTGGTTTCAGAGAAAAACTACAAAAAAACCCCACTGATACATAAATTTGAGCATTAAAAACATTTCCAGGATAAGTAACAACCACTTGGTGTGACTAGGAGATAACTGTGTCATATAATTCCTGAGTACTGGGCTTGGGAGACATGAATCCTCTTCACCCACATCCTCGTCAGAGAAGATGCTGGGTTTGCTGTTAGGGATGGACGCAGGAGGGCCAGATTCTGTACTCTTAAACATAAACCAAGATAGTTTTAAGTTTTAGAATTAGTGTGTGTGTGTGTGTGTGTGTGTGTGTGTTTTTGAGTCAGGATCTCACTCTTTCTCCAATGCTGGAGTACAGTGGAACGATCACGACTCACCACAGCCTCGACCTCCTGGGCTCAGGCAATCCTACCTCAGCCTCTGGAGTAGCTGGGCCTATGGGTGAGCACCATCATGCCTGGTTGATTTTTCAATCTTTTTTTTTTTTTTAGTAGATGAGGTCTCACTATGCTGCTCGGCTGGTCCCTTCTCTTACCTTGGCCTCCCAAAGTGCTGGGATTATAGGAGTCAGCCACCGTGCCTGGCCAGATTACTGTTATTTTAAAAAGGAATTCACCATTCTCAGTTTACTGAGGCAGGAAACTAGGTTCACTGAGTCTAAGCCATTTTGTAGCGTAGCCTCTAGCCATCTCTGAGGCAACCATGAGACTCTATTCTCTAAGCACTTCAGCTAATTGTAGTTTTATTGTACAAATCAAACACAACGTTTAGCACTGTTGCAGCACAAGTACAATTTATTCATATCTAGAACATGGAGAGTCTCAGGAGACTAACCAGCAGGTTGCAGAGAGAAAATCAGTGGTGTTGAATTTTGATGTGTCACTTAATTTTCTGAGTTATTTAATTTCATCTCTCGGATTGACACATCATCACGTTCTTCAGATGACTAATGCAGGAAATCAAATCTCTTTGCTTCAGTTCAGTTTGTATTTTCCTCAATTTAATTATCTCAGTCACGTGTAGCCCTACTTCCAGACCAGCCCCTGTGGTAATGTTTAGTTAACAAGGCACTGATGAGAAAGTCCTGGTTGTGCTGCAGTGTGCTCTGCTAGATTGTAAACTGTGTCCCCAGAGGATATAGATTGGGTTTGATTTCAGCAGTTTAGTTTGCTTTCTAACAATTTTTATTTATTTATTTACTGAATTGGGGTCTCACTCTGTCACCCTGGTTGGAGTACAGTGGCACAATCAGGGCTCACGATAGCCTTGACCTCCTGGACTCAGGCAATCCTTCCATCTCAGCCTCCTGAGTAGCTGGGACTACAAGTGCATGCCACGATGCCCAGTTAATTTTTTTTTTTTTTTTTGGTAGAAACAAGACCTCATCATGTTGCCCAACCTGGTCTCGGACTCCTGGGCTCAAGTGATCTTTCTACCTCAGCTTCCCAAAGTGCTGGGATTATCGGTGTGAGCCACCTCACTCAGCTTTATAGCACTTTCTGTTTTGATAAAATGTACATGATTTAGTCATACCCAAGTGCTTTAGGAAAGCAGAAAGAGACCCTGTAGTCATTTGCAGAAATTGTGGAGACTTAATTTATTGAACTATTTATTCATGTTTTTTCCTATATTTTTCCTTCTCCCTGACTTGCTAAGATCAGCTGGCCCTACCAGAAAGTTCTTCAGAAATCTCTGTAGTGGGAAAAGCACAAGGACCAGAAGCTTTTCTTATCTTTCACAAGAGTTCAAGCCCATTAACAAGGTCCTATGTTTCCAGAGAGATGAAGCAGAGAGAGAAAGTTCTTGAGAGTGAAGGGGAATGACAAGCAGAAGATTCCTGGGGATTAGGAAGGGATGGAGGGTGGGGGTGCTGCACATTCCTCTCTGCCCTGCCTGTGGGATGGAGTCTCAAGGGAGCTGGTATCTGACTTCCAAGAAGTGGTCCAGGGAAGTGGCTACAAGTGGAGGGGAGCACATGTTACACCAAGGGAGGCAGGGCCCAGGGGATGGGTCAAGTGTAAATACCTTGTAGTGCCATGACAGGTTGTGAAGAAGGTAAAAAGAAGGGCTCTCCATGCAGGTCACCTGGTTTTGGCCCTGGTGGGCACCCTGGCTTTTACCCCCACCCTATTCCCATTCTGTGGACAACTTTCCACTATGGGAAACTGACTCCTCCTTCCCTGTCAGTTCAAGTTCTATCTCTGCTATTCCATCTACTCCAGTCCACTTATTCTGCTCATTCACAGAACTCCCACATGTACACATCACCCCACACAGAGAAACATTTTATGCTCAATTGTCCTAAAGTCTTCTCTCTTTTTTATTTAACAAATATTTATTGGACCCCTGTTGTGTGTGCTAGTCTCTGTTCTAGGCATTAAGAAGAATACAAGTGCACACACAGACAAGGACCCTGTTTTCAAGGTGCTCACATTCTGGGGAGGAGGGTGCAGAATGATAGTTCCTGCTCTTTAATGTGTGCCAGACTCTTGTCCCAATCTAACTGTAGGTCACAAGAAGGAAAGAGTCACAGAATACTTTGGCAGGCACAGCTCTCCAGATACTCCTTGAGGAGAGTTGTACTTCACAAACTCCCCCATAACACTCCAGAATATGCAGATACACTAAATAATTAAGAAAAGATGGCCCACAGTTGTCAAGCAGGATCCTATAAAGGCTACATGCCACCATGCCTTAGGTAACTTTTAAACTTTTTTTTTTTTTGTAGAGGCAAGTTCTCACTTTATTGCCTAGATTGGTCTGATACTCCTGGGCTCAAGTAATCCTCCCACTTTGGCCTCCCAAAGTGCCGGGATTACAGGCATGAGTCACGGCACCCGGCCTTAAGTTTATATTTTGTTATTATTCTTGCTAAAGACACATGAATGCAAATATTGACTTTTGGTGTATTTCCTTTGACCTTAGAAGAACTGAAGTTAGAACTCCCCAATAACTTAGTGAAAGGCTATTGGCAATTTTTGAGTTGCTCATATAACAAGCTGATTTTCCCTGTACAGGGAGGGACTTTCCTGCTGTAGTTTGAAAGTGTCCTGCTGATTAAAGGAAAAAACATACCCAGGAGTCAGCAGGTGGCAGGTCCATTATGGCTAAATATCTTTCCAGGACTAAGTGAGATGTTGGTTTGAAAATCTGGTTCCCTTGCCAAAATAAAGATAAAACATGGAAGTAAAGCAAAATGAGAGTGGGTGGTCTTTTTCCAAATTATTGTCATTTCCAAAAATTTTCCCTCACAGTATTGAAAGCCAAATATGTCCCTGGAGAGAGAAGTCTTGGATCTACATGGTATGGTAAAAATAAAACAATGGATTGATAGTTTCTAAGAAGAGGGATTATCTTGTATTTGCTATTAGAATTACCTGGTTCAGACCATTGCTTATAAGCCATTCTTCCTGTTGATAATATCATTTGTGAGGCAGAGATCCCAACCATGGAATTAAGAATTGTCTTATTTATTTTTCTTACAATGATGTGTCAAGAGTAAAGAAAGAAAAGTCTGAAAGAAGCCAGGTAGTGGGGAAGAGATATTTACATCATTAACATGGTAAAGAAGTAATCATGGATCTCAGATAGACCTCAGAGGGACGCCAGATGTGTTACTAAGATTGAGAGAAAACCTGGCTAGGAATGTATGTGAGATAGAATCTCTCCTTGCCAATGCTACCCTTGGCAAGGAGGCTTGAAAGACGAAAATTAGGGCTTTCACAGCTTCTCTTGCAAGTTGGCAAGTAGTATTTTGCTAAAAAAAAAAAAAAAAAGGGAGAGTGGGAACTGTCGTATAAAAATACTCTTTTTCTTTGTGCCTGCATTTTATATTACAGAAAGTTTCCTACTAAGGATATAGAGCTAGGATTGATTTTTCCATCCAAAGAGTCAATTGTCTGAGGCTATATGCACAAAAGTGAGATTTTATTCTCTCTTAGAAAGTGAACTCAGGAAAAATCACATCCTTGAGTCAGTCACATAGCAGACGAGAGGACTCTGCTATGCTAGAAGAATGACAAGGATAAAAATGTTCAGTCAATTTCACTCTACTTTTAAAAACAAGTGATGTTTTTCTAGCCACATTTGAAGTCTATGAGCTTTCTTTAGTTATTTGCAGATTAAGTCACATTAGGCAGGTCATGGGATCCCCACTTTTCTAGAACATTATCCTATCAAGTGTTTTACATTTTTCTTCAGGCAGGATCATTTGATTTGAAGGCGTTCACTTTCCAGTTTCGTTTTCTCAAATTACCTACAGACTTAAAAATTTCTTCCCTTACTGGGGACAAAAATGGAGGAAATACATTCTGGGTTGCCTTAAAAAGACAGGATTGAAGGAGTAGATAGTTACAGTCGAGCCCAGGAAATGTCAGAGATTCCAGAATGTGCCATTTTTGTTCTGGCATAGTAATGGTAGATTTTCTTTGGAGATCTTATTACTCTTCTATCTCTGACATGTGCCATCTTTACCAGATGACTGTAATCTTTGCAGCTTTCCCACAGATGCTGCTCTTATTTAAGCTGAAAGTAATCATTTAAGTTTGTAATGCTAATGGCTGAAAATTAATTTTCAAAAATTGAAGTTGACTGAGTTCAGTGGCTTATGCCTGTAATCCCAACACTTTGGGGGACTGAAGTGGGAGGAGTGTTTGCGGCCAGGAGTTTGAGACCAGCCTGGGCAACACAGAGAGAACTTATGTCTACAAAAATAAAAATTAAAAAAATTAGCAGGGTGTGGTGGTGTGCACCTCTGGTTCCAGCTACACAGGCTGAGGCAGGAGGATCTCTTGAGCCTAAGTGTTTAAAGCTGCAGAGCCATGATCGTGCCACTGCAGTCCAGTCCGGGTAACAGTTAGACCCTGTCTCAAAATAAAATAAAAGAGGCTGGGCACAATGGCTCATGTCTGTAATGCCAAAACTTTGGAAGGCTGAGATGGTAGGAAGGATTGAGCTCAGGAGTTTGAAACCATCCTGGGCTATTTAAGAAAAATTAACTATATAACAAAAATTAGAATAGAACAGATCATAGTAACTAAAAAATAATATGAATCACAAAGTACATAAATTAAGTGTTGTGAATAGTATTTAGAGACATGAAATACAAAACACACTTCATTTGCTGCAGGAAAAAGCAATAAAGAAAAAATTTTGCATTGCTCTAATTTGTTGTTACTATGAAGCTTTGGATTTCAGTTATCTTGAAGTTGCCAACATCCCACAACTAAGGTGAATTCCAGGAAAATCTTGTTAGGGCCAGATTTTGCTGTCTCCAAACTATATTATAAACCATTTGTCTCTATATGCTGCCCAAAGCATGTTCATAGCAGAAAAAGACTCAGCTAATAAAATAAGCAGCTGGGCATATAATCCAACATGTACGTACTACATAGTGTTCTAGGCCCTGTTTGTTCGTTTGAGGTTTGCCGGTACCTGGCACTGCTCTCTAACCAGTCTTCCCATATTGTGCCTTTGTGTGCCACATTGAATTTCTACCTGCTTCTTCACACTGTCACACCATTTTTCCAGTCTCACAGTAAATAGTCAGAAATGTGCTAGAGTTGTTTTGTTATCAGTTACTTGCACCTGGAGAGCAGATAATGTTCATATTAAATTGCAAAAGTATTTTTATTTTATTTTATTTTTTGTCTGTCCTTCAAATCAATATTTGTAACTTATTTTTTTAAATGTGATTTTTTTTTCTTAGTTCCACATCTTGCCTTTAAATACATACCTTGATGAAAATCTTTGACGATTCTTCTTCCTTTTATAATTTACGCAGTTCTCCACCCCCCTTTTTCTTTTTGTAGAGATGGGTGCTCTCTATGTTGCCCAGGCTCCTGGGCTCAAGCAAGGCTCCTGTGTTGGCCTCCCAGAGCACTAGGATTACAGGCATGACCACTGCTCCCAGCCTTATACAGTTCCTTTTTATGAAGCCTTGCTGTTATATAGAGATTTCAAAACAAGCACAGAACAGACCGTGTGAACCCAGTTTTATTGTTCATTATACTGAAGGAAGGGGTGGAAAGCATGCCATGAATGAATGGATGGATGAATTATGACCAACCCTATACCAGTTAGCTAGGCCTTAATTTAAAGAACCTGCATGATATGAAGTTTCACTAACCTCAAAACAATTAGATGAGATCACCTGTCATCTTCTACATTCCCTGATACCATTTTTTTGAAAAGTATCAGGAGAAGGAAGAGACCCAGATCCTAGTCCCTTCTTCCTGGCATTCAAAGTAATTGAAACCGTTGGGTGGTTTCAATAGCTCTCACCATGACCCAATCATGAGAGAGAATGATAAACCCTTAATGCAAAATCATCGTGAGGATAGAAAGTGGCAGGGCAAAATGAATGTTTTTAAAGAGAGTTGGTTGGTTGTACTTTGGCAGGGTGAAGGCAGGAAACCATTCTGCCCCACAGAGTTTCCTGCTCTGATCTGCTGCCTCCTGGGGACACGTGGAGTACCACTGAAGCAAACTCTTTGATAAAGAGAGACACTCTTCATGAAGGAAAGTTGTAGACTCACACCATTTAATTGATGCCCTAAGAGGAGACATTAACTTTCTTTGTACTTCTAGGTTGATAGAATGGGATGTAACAGTTGTCCTATTTTACACTTAAGAGGATAAAATTAGCTAAGAATACACAAATAAGATGAAATGTTGAGATAAATTACTATAAAATGAGATGAAATGGTATAATAGGTCAAGAATGATTAAAATTAGACAAAACTCCTCAATAATTATAAAAATAAGATGAGATTAAAAACACTGAGATTATATGAGTAGCAATAAAATAATTAGCTGAAAGAAAATCTCACATAAATATTGCTAATATGCTGGTGCATATCTTTTGAGATACTCCATAACTGAGGTAATGCCATACAGTGCTGTTTATAACTTGTTTAACGTTAAAATGTACCAAATGTATGCTTGCACATCAACAAATATAGATATTTATCATGACTTTAGTGACTGTATAGGTTTCCAATTTATGGTGTAGTGACTATTTTTGACATTCTCATTATAGTGATCAAACTTGGGGGTTATGATTATGGTGGTAAACAGGAGTCTGTCTACGTGGACACTTTTCTCCACAGATGTTTTTCTTTTTCTTGTAAAAATACAGCAACAAGGGTCATAGTTGTGTTCAGAATTAAGACAATGAGAATTCTCATGAATTAAAAGATAATTTGAAGGTCAGCAGGACCCAGACAGAAGAATATCCTGATTTATTAGACTCATCTTCCTACATTAAATGAAAAAGTTGAGTCAATGTTAGTTTGACCTGCTTCTCTCTTCCTGGGTCATAAAGTGAAATATCTTCCAAAAAGAGATACTGCTTCTTCCCATTTTGATATAATAGCCTGGAGCTGAGATACTGGCAAATAAAAAGCTATCTATTTTAGTGAACAGAAATTTGGAGAGACATTATAAATGTTCTGAGCCCTGGATATACTGAAGCTATTGCAGTCAGTATTACTTTTGTCCTTCTTGGACAAAACCCTCCCTAACCATTTTCTCTATATAATTCTAAATTAGCAAGCCTGTAAATTTATGTAGATGACTTATGATCCAGGAGGAGTAGAACACATGCTTAGGGGAAACATACCTGGACCTGTAAGAGTCTTTACGAGGACCAGAGTGAGAGGGTTTGGGGAAAATTGTCACTGAAAAATATCTATGGTTTTTTGTTCTTACAAATAAATGTTTTAAAAAATTTATGGTGATAAAAATAGCTTAAAACAGCTGAACTGTTCAGAGGGTCTAAAGTAAATTAAAACTGGCTAAATGCATCATAATTTATTTAGTCAGTTTTTTATAGATAGACATTTAGTTTCTAGCTCTTCTGTTTCTTGGCAGGCAAGTATCTTTGTACATGAGTCTTGACACATTTACTTGAACATACTCTTATGATAATTGCATTAAAATATCCTGCTCTAGGAGCTTTTCTGTCCTCTCAATAAATCTGCTTTTAAAAAAAAGTTAGAAACAGTCAATGAATATATGAATTCATTTCCACTTTTTGTGGAAATATAAGTTGTTATTATATTATTATTATATTATTATATTATCAGAGGGCAACTTAACAATACGTATCAAAACTTTAAAATATGTATTAAGTTTTAATACATATTGTTGAGTTGCCCTCTGATAATATAATAATATAATAACAACTTATATTTCCACAAAAAGTATACGAGAATAGTTGTTTTCTTAAGACTATCACCAATACTATGTATTGCCATTATATTAAAAATATTTTTAAAAACTTATCTAATCTGAAATGTGAAAAATGGTAATTTGTTTTATTTTTAGATTATGTGTGAAAAACATGATCATAATCATTATTATCATTTATTTAGAACTTCTTATGTGGACAACCACAATGGCAATTATGCATATTATTCTCCAGTCAGAATAGTTCAATGAGGTAGGTTCTATGAATTCATATATTCATTGACTGTTTCTAACTTTTTTAAAAAAATTATTTATTTATTTTTTATTATGAAGTTGTGGTATATAGTTAAGGATTAGGTATACAATTGTGTTTCATTCAGGCACCCTGTTGATATGGGGTGTTTCCCCATTCCCAGACAGATATTTGCTACTGTTAATCCCATCTCCCTCCCCCCATCATAGTTTCCCAGTATGGTCAGTCATTTTCATATAGTATTGCATTGGATGTTTAAGGTCCATTATATGAGTGAGAACATGTGATACTTGGATCTTTGTTTCTGTGAGAGGTCATTCAGTATTATAGACTCTAGTTCCATCCAGGTTGCTGCGAAATTCATGATTTTGTTCTTTTTTATGGCTGCGTAGTATTCCATCGTGTATATGTACCACATTTTTTAATCCAGTCCTCTTTTGACGGGCAGCATGGCTGTTTCCAGGTTCTTGCTATTGTGAACAACGCTGCGATAAACATACGTGTGCAGTATCTTTTTATAGAGTGATTTGTGTTCTTCAGGATATATTCCCAGTAGGGGGATTGTGGGGTCATATGGGAGGTTGGTATTTAGAGCTTTTAGGAATCACCACACTGCTTTCCACAGAGGTTGCACTAGTTTAC
>NW_007253954.1:970902-971642 GCF_000164805.1 Carlito syrichta
ATGAGGGTATTTCATTCATTTTCTAAAGGTTCTTATGGTTGAGGTTTTACATTTAGGTCTCTGATCCATTTGGAATTAACCTTTGTGCATGGGGATAGATAAGGGTCCTGTTTCAATCTTCTGCATGTGGTCAGTCAGTTTTCCCAGCACCATTTACTGAATAGGTTCTCCTCTCCCCAGTGGTAGATGGTGGAGGCTTTGTCGAAGATGAGTTGGTTGAGAAATTGAGGTTTTGCTTCTGGAATCTCAATTCTATCCATTGATCTTTATGCCTGTTCCTATACCAATACCAAGCTGTTTTGATGATTGTAGCTTTATAGTAAAGTTTGAAGTCTGGTAGTGTGATACCACCTGCTTTGGTTTTTTTTGCTGAGGATTGTTCTGGCTATTCTTGGACGTTTGTGTTTCCATATGAATTCCTGTGTTGTTTTTTCTAGGTCTGAGAAGAATGTTGCTGGTAATTTGATGGGTATTGCATTGAATTTGTAGATTACCTTAGGTAAGATGGACATCTTCACAATGTTGATTCTTCCGATCCGTGAGCATGGGATATTTTTCCACTTGTTTGTGTCAACTTTGATTTCTTTGAGCAGTGTTTTGTAGTTTTCCTTGTAAAGGTCTTTCACGTCTCTGGTTAGGAAGATGCCAAGGTATTTCATTTTTTTTGTGGCTATTGTGAATGGAATTGTGTTTTTTATTTGGGTTTCTGTTTGTTTATTATTAGTGTAGAGAAATGCGAT
>NW_007253954.1:971732-972512 GCF_000164805.1 Carlito syrichta
TATCATCTGCAAAGTGAGATAACTTGACTTCCTCTTTTCCTATTTGGATACCCCTGATTGTCTTCTCTTCTCTGATTGCTCGAGCAGGACTTCCAATACTATGTTGAACAGGAGGGGTGAGAGTGGGCATCCTTCTCTTGTTCCAGTTTTCAGGGGAAATGGTTCTAATTTTTGTCCATTTAGGAGTATGCTCGCTGTGGGTTTCTCATAGATGGCTTTAGTATTTTGAGGTCTGTTCTCCGTATGCCTAGATGTTCAAGGGTTTTTATCAAGAAGGGGTGCTGGATTTTATCAAAAGCTTTTTCTGCATCTAATGATATAATCATGTGGTTTTTGTTTTGACATCTGTTGATGTATTTAATAACATTTATGGTTTTATGAATGTTGAACCAGCCTTGCATCCCAGGAATGAAGCCTACTTGGTCATGATGGATGATTTTTGAGATGTATTGCTGAATTCGGTTTGCTAGGATCTTATTGAGAATTTTAGCATCTATGTTCATCAAAGATATTGGCCTGTAGTTCTCTTTCTTTGTGGATCTTTACCTGGCTTGGGTATCAATGTGATGTTGGCTTCGTAAAATGATTTGGGGAGCGTTCCATCTTTTTCAATCACCTGGAATACCTTCAGTAGGATTGGTATCAACTCCTCCTTAAATATCTTGTAGAATTCTGCTGGAAAGCCATCTGGTCCAGGGCTTTTTTTTGTAGGTAGTTTTCTTATTACGTAGTCGTTTTCCTTGATTGTTATTTGTTTATTTAGGGTCTCAATTCTTCTTG
>NW_007253954.1:973560-974393 GCF_000164805.1 Carlito syrichta
GTTGGTGCGCCTATGTTGGGTGCATATATGTTTAGGATAGATATTTCTTGTTGATGGAGTGAGCCTTTTATCATTATGTAGTGGCCCTGTATATCTTTTTTAATTTTTGATAGCTTAAATGGATTTTGTCTGAAATTAGGATCGCAACTCCTCCTTTCTTTTGTGTTCCATTCGCCTGAAAATTTGTTTCCCATCCTCTTACTTTGAGTCTGTGTATGTCCTTTCTAGTGAGATGGGTCTCTTGAAGGCAGTATATTGTTGCCTGGTGATATTTTATCCATTTTGTCATTCTATGTCTTTTCAGTGGTGCGTTTAGTCCATTCACATTCAGACTAATTACTGAAATGTGAGAGTTCGTCCCTATCATGGAGTTCTTATTGAGTTGTTGTTCTTCCACTTGGTTTTTTTTTTTCTTTTTTTTGTCTTTCTTTTGGTTTGGGGTTGGTTCGTGTATATTTTATTCTTTTCCCTGTACTCTTGTGAAGAATGTTGTTCTTTTTTCCTTTTCTTCTGTGTTTAGTACTTCCTTAAGTGTTTCATGTAGAGATGGTTTGGTGGCAGCATAAGTTCTTAGGGATTGGATATCTGGGAAAGATTTTAATTCTCCCTCACTGATGAAGCTTAGCTTGGCCGGGTAGGTTGTTCTTGGTTGAAATTGTTTATCTTTTAGGATTTTGAAGATAGGGCTCCAAGCTGTCCTAGCCTGCAGGGTTTCTGCACATAAATCTGCTGCTATTCTGATTGGTCTTCCATGGTAGGTGATTTGGCCTTTTTCTCTTGCTGCCTTTAGGATTTTTTTCTTTTGTGCCTACTTTATTTAAGCGAATTATTAT
>NW_007253954.1:974523-975984 GCF_000164805.1 Carlito syrichta
TCATCTGTGAAGGTTTTGTTCTGTCTTTTTGAGCTTATTTTCTGTGTTTTTAAGAGTTTGGGTTATTTCTATATTTTTGGTCCTCAAACTCTGAGATTCTTTCTCTGCTTGGGTAATTCTGCTTTCCATGTTTATCAGTTTGCTATTTATTTCATTCACAGTATTCTTTATTACTGTTATCTCAGATATCAGCTCCTTCCTAGTTTCTTCTTGTGTCTCCTCAATTCTTTTTAATCTCTCCATTATTGTTTTGATATCTACATTTACAGTTTGAGACCCTTCATTCTGGGGGCTTTTCATTGTTTGCATTTCAAAGTCAGTTTTCTCAGTGTCTGCTCTCCCAGGCATCTGGGAGAGACCCATACTCTTCTTTTGGTTTTTCTTCATTTCTGTAGATTTTTCTCCCTCTCCCCCTTTCCCTCCCCTTCTTCAATTCTGTTTTTGAGGGAAGGTGGGGTTGCTTTTATTTCTCTTCTGCAATGACCTATTCTTCCTTATGAGGGTCTTCTGACTTTGTTCACTTTTCCCTCTGCTTTACAGTCTGTCTATTCAGCAGTATGTAGTCTTGGTCCCTAGATTTAAAAAGGGGGCATATAAAAGAGGAAAATAATGGAGGAAGAGGGGGTCAATAGGGAGTTATAAAGAGAGAAGTGCGAGAGGGAAAACAAATATACATACTAACTATCAGGTGAGAAAGAGACACAGGGCCGGGAAGAAGTGAAGAAAGACACATAAGAAAGATTCCCTAAAGAGTACTGATAGCTACACAGAGACAGGCCAATAAAATCAAGAAACAGTGTAAGTCAGAAGGTAAACAACAAACATGATCTAAACCAACAGTTACAATGATAAAATCATAAGTCAAAATAAGCGAAAGAGAGAAGTGCAAGAGGGAAAACAGATAAATATACCAACTATCAGGTGAGAAAGAGACACAGGGCCGGGAAGAAGTGAAGAAAGACAGGTAAGAAAGATTCCCTAAAGAGTACTGATAGCTACACAGAGACAGGCCAATAAAATCAAGAAACAGTGTAAGTCAGAAGGTAAACACTAAACGTGATCTAAACCAACAGTTTCAATGATAAAATCATAAGTCAAAATAAGTGATCAGACTAGAGTCACTTCTCTGATCTCCGATTCCGGCCTCTCCCTTTTGTTTTTCGTTGCAGCATAGGGGTGGGGCTTTGTCTCCTGTTTTGCGCTGTTGCCTTAGGAACTGAGGTAAAGTTTGTTGACAGGTGGGCAGGACAATGGAAGTCTTTGCCTGGAGAATAGCAAGGTAGTTTAAGCAGATCTGTTTTTCTCCACTTGTCTGGGTCCCCGGCTTGGGGTCTTGCACTGAGTGCCTCAGCCGGGGTGGGCCCGGAGTTTCAAAGCTCCAAAGGGCAGGCAGTGGGCAGTGAGAGTGGCTCTGGGCCCCCCACAGGGTACTTCAGACAGGAATGGGACCAGTGTCTCTGA
>NW_007253954.1:976205-984080 GCF_000164805.1 Carlito syrichta
GTGGGCTGGGGGATGGGGAAGAGAAGTAATAGCCTTTTGGGAACTCACATTCAGAGAATCTCACCAGTTCACCTATGCCGTCACCATCTTGCTTCTCGCCTCCAACTTTTTTTTTTTAAAGTAGATTTATTGAGAGGACAGAAAAGTTCCTAGAGCAGGAAGGGACCCAAAGGGGTTGTCCGACTGTTTCTAATTTTTTAAAATTAATTTTTATTTATATCTTTTGCCCATTTTTCTGTTAGGATTTTAAGTACTCCTTAAATGTTAACTTTTTCTTTATAGTCTTCTTTTTTTGGGGATATGTCTTTATTGGTACTTCTGTTGATCAAAAGTAACGATAAATCAGGAAGTATGGAGGAAACTCTAAAACTGAATACAAACAGAAACAAATGAATCTCAATGTATATCAAAATGATAACAACTACATACAGAACAAAAATAATTAATACAAGTGACTTTTGGCTGTATTACTTTGATGTACACCCTCAAGGAGATATATTCCAAGGACAGAAAAAGACTAACAAAGAAAGGTTAAGCTTTACTTAATATGTTTGTTGTTGTTAGTAGAGGCATTGGTATAGTAATTTTGAAATTATTTGCTGAAACTTAGAATCGAGCATATAAGGATAGATGGATTAGTGTTGTTGGGAAGCAGACTTATATTGAGGCCTAAAGGTGCTCAAACATGAAATGGTACAAGGAGAGGAAGAATTCTCAGGTGTTTACTTGGAATAGGAAATATGAACTTATCATTTTATATATGTTGGGTTTATTTCTTAAAGCAACCTCTGGGTTTGTAAACATGCTCCAACAGGAAGCAGGCTGCCCAAGCTATGCAGTTCCCAAGAAATGTCCACTCTCTTATACTGTACCCTTTAGGTGTGGGTATGAGGACTGATTGGCAAGGAATTAGTCCCAGAGCTAGGAACCAGGGATATTAGGGAGTCCTCAGCACTAATCCAGGGACTTGCTCTGTCACCACAATGGGGATCTCCACACTGACCAAAAGGACTTAATTACCACTATGAAAACATTGATATGTTGGGTTTCCTTTTTTTCCCTTTTCGGTTCCAAATCAGTCATCTTTGAAGGGAAAAGAGCAGTCTCTGAGACTGAAAGTGATCTGGCCACAGGAGGCACACGTGGAGAAAACTGCTCATCATCAAGAGATCCTGGACTTTCAACTTGATGATGTAACTGGATAGGACTTCAGGAATATCTTCTGTGGGAAAAGGGAAGGAATTTTGCTTGGCAAGTCAAGTGCACTTGGATATTTGCGTGGCTAGAGGAACAGCCTGTAAAAGAGATCACTTGCTAGCTGTCCCCAATATCTACTCCCCTTTTCCCTTATTATGAGAGAGATCTTGAATTTTCACAAGTCCCAACCTCCCTTGCACTTACTCTTGGCCACGAGACCAAGTTTTGGACAAAGGGGTGTAAATGGCCGTGTTGTGACAACTTTAAGTCGGTGCCCTTAAAGGAGAGGTGTGCCCTACTCTGCCCACTTTCTCTACTTTGCTTCAACTGTGGATGAGGTGAGAATTAGTGGAGCATCCTAGAGATGGTGCAATGATTAGAAAGGAGGAGTCTCAGTCCCTGAATGACCTTATGGAACAGGTCTTCTAAATTGATATTGTACTATTTACTTCTAGATTGACACACAAAAAAGAAACAAACTTCTAAGTAACTTTTTCAAAACATTGTTATTTTGGACCCTTGTTATATACAGCTAAACTTATAATTCCAATTTACATGTGTAAGATTATATTTTAATGCATTTTGGCATGCTAGCGTTCCTTAAATGCAAAGGAATTAAATTTCTTTGTATAAATTTATGTTGAGACAAATGTATTAGTTTTAAAAGTTTAGATTATAATAGTATCTTAGATGAATTGATTAGGAATTTATTTTCACACTGAGAAATGTTTTTTTGGTTTTTTTGAGTTGGAGTCTCACTCTGTCGCCCAGACTGGAGTGCAGTGGCCACTTCCAGTTACTGCAGCCTTGACCTGCTGGGCTCCGGCGATCCTTCCGCTTCAGCCTTCCAAGTAGCTGGAACTACAGGCGCGTGCTACCATGCCCGGCTAATTTTTTTGATTTGTTGTAGAGATGAGGTCTCGGCAAGTTGCCCAGGTGGGTCTTGAACCCGCGGGCTCAGGCAATCCACTCACCTCGGACTCCCAAAGTGCTGGGATTACAGGCTGAGCCACCGAACTCGGCCAGAGAAATGTTTTTTTTTAAAGTTTTTCATGGGAAAACATTAATATATATTCTTTCAAACAGAAGTTTGGGAAAACGTGTTTGTTTTTACTCCTTTTATAAATGGGTGCTTTATATTTTCAAGTATTTTAATTGATTGCTTGGAAGGTATCTTTTCCAAACAGAAATATCTTTGGAAGCATGAAGATAGTCAAACACCATTTAAAAACCCATATGGTTTACATTAAATCTACAAATTTAGAGTTATTTTAGAAAGCTCAAAAACTTATTTTTAAAAACAAACAAGTAACATTAGCATACACGTGCTAAATATAAATTGTTAAAAACAATAGAATACATGCAACTAGTAAAGACATGTAACTTTTTCTTTTCAATTTTGAAGTTTAAAAATCAACCATTTCTGTCACTGACATTGTTCTAACTGAATGTACAAAGCAACTATAGCTGTTTGGCATTAGATTGATCAACTTCACTTTTTTGCTTAAGAACTTTGGCCAATCTTTTAGATTCAACTCAGAGCCCCTACAACTTCTCAGCAGAGATTTTTCTCTTATCATAGTATAAATAATAAATCCACTGAATTTTTATTTACCTTGTCCCTTGAATATCAAGTTGACCTTTAAAAATGAACAGCCAACATTATCACTGGTTCACCAACTTGTATTTTTGAGAAACCATACCCTTTATAGGCACAGCAAATGTAGTGAAGTATAGATAGGAGCTTTCTTGAATCCTTTACCTCTCCATTCACAAAGGAATAGACAAAAACAAACAAACAGAGGATTTGAACTAGACTGGAAGCTTGTTTGGTCACGAGTGGGGTGAAATGGGGCAGAAATTAAAGCATAAAAATAAGATAATCAAAATGAGGCCATGTGTCAGAGAGTCCACTTTTTATAGAACAAATCCCTAAATAAAGTGTTATTTCTACCTATTGGGCCCACTTAAGAAGATAAACCAGGGCTGGCAGACAGGTACACAGCTCTGGAGAATTTGAAAATCCTGCATCAGTTATTGTGCAAATGTGATCCTAATTCCTAACTAACTTCACAAAGCAGAAGTGCTATATCTCATGTTGTATGATAAAATACACTCGACACTTTGTATTTACATTTAATCTTAACAGTATATTGATCTTTTCTTATCTAAGACTATGTCTGGCATATATGGTTGCAAAAACAGGGTGGTATGATTCCAGTTTCGAGTTAAATAGATGGTAGGCAGCCTACTGTAAGCTTACATTAAGGTTTTAAAGGGCCTCCTACCTTAGAGATGGGCATTAGGAAATTCAACAATGAGAATTCTGTCTTGTTATTATTATTTTAGATATAGTCACTTTGAGTCAACACCAAAACATACTTATGCATTTAAGAACAATGTAAACATAGAAGCAACACAGTTTTTATACCCTTCCTTTTCTATTTTACCTAGCCATATCTCTTTCTAAATTATATATAGATTCACTACACTTTTAAAAGTTTGCCAGAAATTCCATTTAACTAGCCAATACTTTATTAACATATAAACTGTTTTATATTATTATTATTATTAACAATGCTTCTGGCGAGATGCCCCCCTTCCCAAATTCTGATAAAAAACAAATAGAAACAAGGCCTTTCTATATTGCCTAGGCTGGTCTCGAACTCCTGGAGTCAAGTTATCCTCTTGCCTCAGCCTCCCAAAGTGCTGGGATAATAGGTGTGAGACACTATGCCCGGCCCCACACTCTAATTTTTATCTCAGCTAAGTCTGCCAGATGTGGTACAGCACAACTGCAGGGTTACTATTTATACTAGAGTCTCTGTAAATAGTGGCCTCTGGAGTTGATTTATGCACAATATTCTAGGCTGTATGTGATAGCCATGGCTATGGAATTTCACATGCTCCTAGAAAGATCGTCGTCCCTGCCCCATCTCCACACTCACCTTTCCAACGTTCTTCATTTGACTCTTCCAAAATTCCTAATAGACTTTTTCCAAGAAAGCCGTCACAATTAAATTCATTATTTGTCTCCCCAAGACCAAGAAAGACCAGAAGATTTAGAATCTGAGAAACCACTAGGGTGAATTCTGAAATCTGATGAATCAGTTTCCTAAGTCCCTGTTTCCCTTCAACTCTGACTCTGCAAAGTTTAACCTTTTGAGTTTGTTTCTCAACACCCTATCTCTTACCTGGGAGAATGCCTTATTAAGACCTAATTTTGACTCCAGATAGAGGCAGAGGCAGATGCTTTCCAAATGTTGGGATGATGCTATGAAGTTAAATACAGGTTATGGATTTGGGAGGTGAACCTAGAAAATAGTGGTAAGGAAGTGGGGAAGAGAGACTGAGAAGTGAAGGAAGACAATGAAGAGTTCATTTACAAGCATGCTAATGCTGTGGGCAACTGTGGCTCAATACCATAGAAGAAACTTGGTGAGAAGTGTAGGCTGTGACTCAGAATTATTCTCTTTAAGGGGTAAGGAACCCAGAGAAGCAATTCATCAACTCCCCATGTATTATTGATATATGACTGATTTCAGGGGCATTAACTTGCTGAAGCATCTGCCTTGTCCTACTTTGTGGCTGGGTCTGCCCTCAAAGGCCAGATAAAAGCTCTCAGACAGAAAGGTAGGTTTTTGGGCAAGTACCAACAGTGTCTGCTTGCAGTGGTGATTCATGCCCAGATTTTTCAGGCATGTTGGCTGATAAATTTTCTATTTTTTGTTTAAGAAAATTTGAGATGGGCATATATCATTTTAAACCCAATGAATTCTTACTAATACATATAGCAGACATATATTATATACCTATACATAATATATAGTGATTTATAATGACTATAGTTCACCATAAAATTATTGTGAGAAATATCAAAATGAATTAGATGCCATGCCCATATAAAAATAATAATCACAAGGCCGGATTTGGTGGCTCAGCCTATAATCCTAGCACTTTGGGAGGCTGAGGTGAGTGGATTGCCTGAGTCTGTGGGTTTGAGACCATCCTGAGAAAATTGGTGAGACCTCGTCTCTACAATAAATAAAAAATTAGCTGGGTGTGGTAGTGTGGCCTGTAGTCCCGGCTACTTGGAAGGCTGAGGTGGAAGGATCACCTGAGGCCAGCAGGTTGACACTGGGGTGGCCATGAGTGTGCCCTGCACTCTAGTCTGGGTGACAGAGTGAGACCCCAACTAAAAAAATAATAATAACAACAATTACTATGACTAATAATAGTTACCAGATGGCTGTGTTGGCTTATGCCTATAATCTTAGCACTTTGGGAGGTCAAGGTGGGAATATTGCTGGAGTTCAAGAGTTTGAGACCAGCCTAGGCAAAATAGCAAGACTTTGTCTCTAAAAGAAAAATAAAAAAATTAGTTAGACATGGTGACATGGGCCTATAGTTCCAGCTACTTGGAAGGCTGAGGCAGGGGGGTCACATGAGAATGAGAGGTCGAAGCTGTGGTGAACCATGATCATGCTACTAGCACTCCAGCCTGGGCAACAGAGCGAGATCCTGACTCAAATAATAATAATAATAACAATAACAACAACAACAACAATAGCCATGTATTACTAGTTATACAGTAAGTCCCCTACATACGAACCTTCAAGTTGCAAACTTTCAAAGATGTGAATGTGTGTTCACAGGTTCAATCACCTAAGTTAGTTTATGTGTCTGATGTACTTTTCAAGGTACTGTACTGTAAGATTTAAAATGTTTTCTTTATTTTTTGTTTGTTTTTAATGTATTATTTGTGTGAAAAGTATTATAAACCTATTACAGTACTATGTATAGCCAATTATATTAGTTGAGCACCTAGGTTAATTTGAATTTATGAACAAATTGGACTTACAAATGTGCTCTCAGAACAGCACTTGTTTGTATGTAGGAAAGTTACTATAGTCTGAATTTAGCGGCCATCTACTATATATCAGAACCTATGCTAATACTTTGCATGATACTACAAGCATTTACATTTTATTGAATCCTTAATTTGAGCCATGATTTTTAATTGTTTTTTTGTTGTTGTTGTTTAATCTTTAGAACCTAGGAGTTAGTCATTATCATCTTTCTTTTTTTTCTCTTTTAGCAAAGAAAACCAAAGCTTATAGAGGTTAAGAATTTGCCCAAGGTCACGAGTGAGTGGCATAGCTGTGATTCAAATTATCACCACTAGAGATGAAAACCTAAGTGGGAGAAATTAAGCAACTCGCCCAAGATTACATAACCAGAGATTTTTTAATTATAGGGATGATGTTGTGGGGTATCAACTAGTGGAGGAATATTGCATATGGTAGGCAAAATAATAGCCACCCCCTCCCACCACAAAGATGTCCATTGCTAATCCCAGGAATCTGTGAATTTCTTGTCTTACATGGAAAAGGAGAAAGTAATGTTGCAAATAAGCTGACCTCGAGATGGGGAGATTACACTATATTATCATGATGGATGCAATGTGTTCACAAGAGTCCTTCCAAGTGAAAGAGGGAGGCAGGAGAGTCAGCTTTGACGGTCTGAAGATGCCTGCCAACTCTGAAGATGGTGGAAGAGGCATGAGCCAAGAAATACAGATGGCCTCTATAAACTATGCAGGCTTATTATATCAGAAAATAGATTTTTTTCTTATATTTTTCCATCTAGTCTCCAGAGATGACACACCTTCTGACATCGTGACTGGATCAGTGAGATCCATTTTGAATTTATGACCTCCAGAATTGTAACAATAAATTTGTGTTGTTTTAAGGCACTAAGGTTGTGGTAATATGTCAACAGAAGCAGAAACTAATACATTGAAACAAAGGGAAGGGAGACTGTCTATAGAATTAGCCACTCCCAAGCTTCCAGAAAGTGCTATGGTGTCAAGATGATATCACTTGGAAGGGTTCTACATCACCACTCAAATGCTGATGGGCTATTCCCTAAGTGCACAATGGAGGAGAAGAAAGCAAACAGAAAATTTCCTTTTAAATGTAGTACTGCTTTAAGATATCTTATTTGAGTGAAATCCTCTCCTAATAAAGTTCTGGTCTAGTCTTGGACAAAGACATCCCTGGGATTGTTGTTCTTCTAATAATATATAATAAAATGCTTCTTGACAAATCACTGGATGCATTTTCCTTTTCATACCCTTTTGGTGACTCAGCATTTTTAATTTTTTTCCTTGATCGTAGATACAATAAAAATAAAAATGAATCTATTATATCCTACTTAACTGGGACCCTTTCTTTTTAGAAACTAATATTCTTTACTTTTTTTGTGTGTTCTTTTTAAATTTAATCTAATTTTATTGAGTTGAGGTCTCACTTTGTTGCCCAGGCTAGAGTACAGTGACACAATCATGGCTTACTGCAGCCTCAACCTCCTGGGCTCAGGTGATCTTCCTTCTTCATCCTCCCAAATAGCTAGAACTTCAGGTGCTTGCCACCATGCCCAGGTAATTTTTTGATTTTTAAATAGACAAGGTCATGCTATGTTGCCCAGGTTGGTCTCAAGCTTCAGCCTCCCAAAATGCTGGGATTACAGGCATGAGCCACTGCATCTGGCCTGGGAAGGCAACATTTAAAATTAAAGCATCTGGCCCGGGAAGGCAACATTTAAAATTAAACATTTAGCTGGGCTCGGTGGCTCAACCTGTAATCCGCGCCTTTGGGAGCTGAGTGAGTGAATTGC
>NW_007253954.1:984194-1037455 GCF_000164805.1 Carlito syrichta
ATTCCTGGAGCCCAGGCAGGTCGAGGCTGCGGTGGCTGGGAGCGGCCACTGCACTCCAGTCTGGGTGACCGAGTGAGACTCCAACTCAAAAAAAAAAAAAAAATTAAACACTTAAAATGTATTAGTTTCTGCTTCTGTTTACATACTACCACAACCTTAGTGCCTTAAAACAACACAAATTTATTGTTACAATTCTGGAGGTCATAAATTCAAAATGGATCTCACTGATCCAGTCAAGATGACCTCCTGTGCCTCTCATTTTACTGTTCTTTAGTTTTCTAATAGAATCGGTTGTTTCTTAAGCCTTTAGATGCATACTGATGATGGACTTTGCTGCCTACTACTTAACAGAGACAAAAATGTTTCAAACTTTGGAGACAGATATTCGGGAAGAGCTGAAAAATTCCATTTGGGAGGCCCAAATCAGCTTTAGTGGCAAACTATGACTATGCTGATATAACTCCAGAAGAACTTGAAATCTTTTTACAGGTAGGAGATGAAGGGCTTTATTTTTTGAGTTATAAATTTGCTGTCTGTATAAAAGGAAACTATAGATAGATGATTCTATAAAATGCCTTCCTATGTGCCTTAGCTATACTTAGATAAATAATGGCACAAGTTTTTCTTCTATCGGAAGAGAGACCCCCCCAAAAAAGAGAGAGATAACCCCAGATACTGGTAGGAGACAAAAAGATGGCAGTAAGAGAATGCAAAGGGGTAAGATAGCTACAGGAAAGAAAATGACAGAGCAGCCATTGTAAAGGCGTGTCTCTAAAAGATATTCTGAGGGTTGGAAGAGAATAAACTTGTATTGGACTAACTCTCTCACTGATAACAATTAAGAAGAAAAACACAATATTGAGAAAATAACTGTATGAAAGCACAGGAGTATAAGCAAAGCAGGCAGGACCCAAAGGGGGATGGCCATTGAAAGTAAACACATGGGCTAAGCTCCACATTTACTTGTCTTTTCCTTTGTGGGCACTTTCTAGTTAACTCAGCTTCGTAAGGGGTAAGTCCTAGCAGAAGGCAGCAGTCTTGTTGGGTTGAGGAGACATAAAGTCAGAACTTGGGAGCTCTAATAGTGGTTGATGTATGAAGAGAAAGTCCCAGAGAGAAAAGATCTTCAGGAGGAGAAAGACCCAAATCCCACATGTAATACTAATTCTCTGAAGTTGGCCAGTTCCTAAGATGCACATGTGTAGAATAAAATGCCAAGAAAATAAATAAAAGCATCAGCTGTGATTCTAAAGCACTAGTTAAGACTTCAGAGGAACTTGGTAAACACCCAAGCTTTATGTTGGGATCCCAAAAACACTATACTCTAGAAATAAAAGCAAAATTGAAATAGAGCAAGACTTAACAAAACGTAAAATTAACCACCCCAAATACTTTATACTCTAGAAATAAAAGCAAAATTGAAATAGAGCAAGACTTAACAAAACGTAAAATTAACCACCCCAAATATCAAGGTGCCCACCCCAAATATCAAGGTGAACCGCTGGTTTTTAATCTGCCTGCCAAGATAAAATTAAAACCCTCTTTTATAGAAGAAAACTTTATCCAAAGCCTCTACATTTTTTTTCATACACAATGGTCAGCATCTGGTTAAAAATTTGGAAGTATGATTAAAGATAGAACCAAATGCCTGGACACTGAATGAAACAACAGACATTAGAAGGAGATCCATAGATAATTTCATATGGAATTATCATTTGGACACTTTAAAATAAGTTTGGATAATAGCTTGAGAAAATCTTGAAAAAGATACAGAATTTTAGTAAAGGTCTGGACTTCTTTAAAAAGTGTGAACCAAAATTATACAGAAGGAAAACAGATTAGTGGTTGCCAGAGGTTAGGGATAGAGGGTGGTAATGGTGGATGTGACTATAAAGGAGTAGCATGCGAGAGATCTTTGTGCTTTGTTGATGAGATAGTTCTGTAATCTCAAATGTGGTAGTGGTTACACAAATCTACATATGTAACAAAGAGATGTAGAGCTGTATACATGCATTTTACCAATGACAATTTTCTGGTGTTCATATTATATTACAATTATATAAAAAGTAACAATTGGGCTAGATTCGATGCCTCAGTCTTGTAATCCCACCACTTTGGGAAGCCAAGGAGAGTGGATTGCCTGAGCCTGGGGGTTTGACACCAGTCTGGGCAATTTGGTGAGATCTCATCTCTACAATAAATAAAAAATTAGCTGACTGTGGTAGTGTGTGCCTGTAGCTCCAGCTACTTGGAAGGCTGAGGCAGAAGGATCGCCAGAGTCCAGCAGGTCAATGCTGGGGTGGCCGTGAGCATGCCACTCCAACTCAAAAAAAAAAAAAAAATGGAGGAAACAGAGTTAAGTGTATATGAGTTCTCTCTGTACTACCTTTGCAACTTTCTATAATTATAATTGTTTTAAAATAAAGGCAATCCCTTCGGGTCTCCTTCCACTGTGGTAGCTTGTTTGTCCTCTTAATAAATTCTGCTTTCTAAAAAATAATAATAAAAATAAAAGTAAAGGCAAAAGCGTTAAATACAATTCTGTGATAGAAAAATAAAATTACTGAATTTAAGAATTCTGTGGATAGTTTTAATAGCAGGTTAGATATAGTAGAGAGGATCAGCAAATTGGAAGGCAAATCAGTACAGAGTATCCTGAGTGGTATTTAGGGAGAAAAAGTATGTAATAATACAGAAAAGGGCAAAAGAAACACTTATAAAACAATGAAACGTTCTAATAAAAGTGGCATTGAGGGTCCCAGAAGAGGCAAACAAAGAAGATGGAAGTAAGAGTGGAAGAAATACCGGCTACACACGTCCCCAAAATGTTGACACACATCAAACACAAAGTCAAGAAACTGCAATTTCCAAGCAAGATAAGTATAAAGAAAAACACACTCAGAGCCGGGCGCGGTGGCTCAAGTCTGTTATCCCAGCACTTTGGGAGGCCGAGGTGAGAGGATTGCCTGTGCCCACAGATTTGAGACCAGCCTGGGCAACTTGGCAAGACCTCATCTCTACAATTAATCAAAAAATTAGCCGGGCATGGTAGCGTATGCCTGTAGTTACGGCTACTTGGAAGGCTGAGGTGAAAGGATTGCCTGAGCCCAGTAGGTCATTGCTGGGGTAGCCATGAGTGTGCCACTGCACTCCAGCCTGGGCAATGGAGTGAGACTCCAACCTAAAAAGTAAAATAAGATAAAAAAGAAAAACACACTCAGAATATCAGTCAAACTTTCAAAATTCAAAGAGAATGATAAAACATTAAAAGCATCCAGAAGTATAAACACACATTACCTTCAGGGGCACAACAATAAACTCTTCATCTGACTTTTTATTAGGAAAAATGGAAGTAATAAGAAAATAGAATAGTACATATAAAGAACCAAAAGGAAAAAAAATGCCAATCTAAACCCAGTCAAAATATTATTTAAAAAGAGGATGAGGTGTGGTGGAATAATTTTGTCATCAACAGACTTGTACTAAAATAGGGACTAAATGGAGTTCTTTGGGCTGAAGAAAAATAATCCGAGATGAAAGTACAGAACTGCAAGAAAGAAAAGATCATAGGAAATGTTAAAAATGTGGATAAATGTAAATTGATATTGACTATTCAAAGCAATAACCATATAATGTTTTGTGGGTTCCAAACATATGCAGAGTTAAAAAGCATAGCAGCAAGAAAATACAAGACTAGAGAGCAGTAATGATGTTAAGGTGAAGTAAGGCTCTTGCATTGTTTGAGAAGGGGTAAAAGTGTTATAAATTTAAGGTAGATGTAAATATGAAGTCAATCATATTATTTGCAGATGACATGGGTGTTTATGTAGAAAATTCAGAAGAATCTATAAGCTATTAGAATTAGCGACTGAATTTAGCAAGATAACTGTATTGTTAATTACATTCAATTTGATTACATTTGATTTGATAACACATCTTTGGAAAAGAAAATTTAAAAATTACAAAGGTTTGAAAGCATTTAACTAGGAATAAATCTAAAAAAAGATAGGTAAAGCCTCTGTACTGAAAATTATAAAACATTGCCAAAGAAACTAAAAACCTATATAATGAAGAGATATACTATATCTATGCATCCAAAAATTCAGTACAGTTAAGATGCCAGTTCTTCCCAAATTGATTTAGAAATTCAGTGTAATCCAAATCAAAATACAGCAAGCTTTATCATGAAAATTTACAAACTGATTCTACATTCTTTGAAATGTAGAGAATAATGAAGACACTGTCAAAAAAGAACAAATTTGAGTGCCTTACATTACCAGATTTCGCGTCTGAATTGAAAGCCACAGTAATTAAGACTGCATGTGTTGGCAAAAGAATAGACAAAAGAGGGTTTATGGGCCAGAATACAGAGTCCAGAAATAGATTCACACAAAATGGCCAATAATTTTCTTTTTTATAAATGTGCCAATGAAATTTATTAGGAGAAAGAAATTTGTTTTAAATAAGTGGTGCTGTAGCAACTGGTATTCATATGGAAAAGAATAAACGTTATCCCTTGCTTCTCACCACACACAAAATTTAAGATGAATTATAGACCTAATATGACTTAATGACTAATGAAATGCAAATTAAAGCTGTAATGAAATACCACTACACATCCATTAGAAGGGCTAAAATTAAAAATAATGACAATGCAAATAAGGGAAAAGATGTTAAAAATTGTAATTCTCATATATTGATGGCAAGAATGTAACTTGAAATAATCCACTCTGGAAAACAGTTTGATAATATTGACTGAGGCGAAATATACATCTACCTTATGACTTAGCAATTCTGTTCTTTGGTATACTCACAAGTATATATACATTAAAAGACTTAAGAATATAAGACTTATAAATATAAGAAAACTCACAATAGCTTTATTCATAATAGCCCTAAACTAGAAAAATGATGTTTATCAATTTAATGAGTGAATTGTTGTATGTTCATATCATGAAAAACTACACAGCTATAAAAAACCTACAGCTATAATGACAGCTACATGAATAGCACTCAAAATATTAATTTAAGGAAACCAGAACACAATCAATTTCTGCTATGTAATTCTATTTACTTAAAGAACAAGAATAATCAAACCTATCTATAGTTGTAGAATTAAGATGAGTCTTTAACTCTGGTGGTGCTATTGATGGGAAAATGACATGAGGGAGCCTTCTAGGACCCTGGAAATGTTCTGAATCTTGATCTGAGTAGAGTTATATGAGTGTATTCTTATTTATTTGTTTGTCTTGAGTTGGAGTCCCACTCTGTCGCCCAGACTGGAGTGCAGTGGCACAATCACAGCTCGACCTCCTGGGCTCAGGTGAGTCTTTCATGTCATCCTCCTAGTAGCTGGGACTACAGGTGCATGCTACCACACCCAGTTAATTTTTTGACTGTTTGAAGAGATGAGGTCTTGCTATGTTGCCCAGATGGTCTCAGACTCCTTGGCTCAATTTCAGACCTTTTCTCTTTATAATCATTTCCTTTATGGTTCATATATTTCATGACCTTACATGCCATCTATATACCAATAACTCCCACATTTATATATGATCAGATTAAGCCTTTCTCACAAACTCCAGAATATATACCCACCTACCTATTAGAAATCTCCACATGGATGTCTAGCAGACATTGCAGACTTACTATTTCTTTCTTTCTTTTTTTTTTTTTTTTTTAAGTTGGAGTCTCAGTCTGTTGCCCAGACTGGAGTGCAGTGGCATGCTCCTGGCCACCGAGCCTTGACCTGCTGGGCTCTGGTGATCCTTCTGCCTCAGCCTTCCAAGTAGCTGGAACTACAGGCGTGCACTACCACGCCTGGCTAAGTTTTTTTATTTATTGTAGAGATGATGTCTTGCCAAGTTGCCTAAGCAGGTCTCAAACCCGTGGGCTCAGGCAATCCACTCACCTCAACCTCCCAAAGCGCAGGATTACAGGCTGAGCCAATGAGCCTGGCTGACTCATTATTTCCAAAAGCAGACTCACTATTTCAAAATCAAACACTTTATTTCCCCCTTTTAAAAAATTTAGTTTCTCCCACTAGAATAGAAATTCCACAAAGTCAGCAATATTTATTTCATTCACTGATGTATTCCTGATATTCCGTAGGTGTTTATTGAATGAATGAATGAATGCACAGCTTGTGAGTTATCATCACTGAAACATACAAGGTTATTGATTATAATTTGTAATGACTCTATCCTTATATAAGCCCCTAACCCACAGAGAAAGACTGATTTTTCTATACTGTTTTAAGGGACATGTTATATGTTTAATCAAATTAATGCTATCTTCTTTTTGCTTTAATTTGCAGAAGCTGAATTTTTCTATATGAAAAGGAATAATTCCCTAGAAGGAGATTTTTTCCCCTCTGTTTTTGTTTATGTTTCAATATTTGTTTTGTTTTTTATTTTTATCTTTTGGTGGGTTTTAGTCCCTCTGTTTGTGCATGGGTATTTTTGAGGGCAAGTGCATCATCAGGATTTTTTTGTTTGTTTGTACATTTGTTTGTATTTTTTTGTTTTTGTTTGCTTCTTTGTTTATTTGTTAGTTGGTGTGCCTGTCTGTTTTTCTTCTCCTTCTCCTCTCTCTTCATCTCCCTCCCATCTCCCTTCTTTCTTTTTCCATTCTTTTGCTTTTTCTTATCTCATTTTGTTTTCAGGAGGCATTTATATGCCCCCACCACATGGACAGATTGTAAGGTGGTGGGAAGTGTGTTCCAGGGGACTTACACACCTGTCAACAGATATTGCGATCTGCAGATAGATTCTGAACCACAGCTCCTCCATCACATCTTAATCAAACCTCAAAACTGCAAAAAGCACAGCCCTCAATCCCCAGTCTGGCTTCAATATTGAACAAATCCAGAGGATCTACACAAAGAAGAATAGGGGATTGAGCAAACAGAAGTAAAAGATAGCCACCCTATCACTGAACAATGGAATTAAAGAATGGGGAAAAGGCGGGGGGGGGGGGGGGTGGAACCATCACAAATGAAGAAGAATCAAAGGAAGAACACAGGTCCCATACAGACTTCTGGGAAGACAGTACCTGAGAATACAGACTTCAGAACTCAAACAATGAACAGTCCCAAGAATGACTGGTCTCAAACCACAAACCCAGACATTAAGATAGTAATAGAGAGAATGAATAGAAACGAGGAGAGATGGGAGGAAAGAATGAAGGAGTTGATAACTGAGATGATGGCAATCAAGAATACAGTAAATGAAATAACAAACTGGCAAGCATGGAAAGCATAATTAACCAAGCAGAAGAAAGAGTCTCAGAGCTTGAGGACTAAATTATGGAATTAAGTCAAATTATTAAAAACATAGAAAAGAAGCTTAAAAAGATGGAACAAAGCCTCCAAGATATGTGCGATTATATCAAGAGACTGAACCTATGATTAATTGGGATTCCTGAGACAGATAGAGAAACAGAGACCACCCTGGAACAAACATTCCATGAAATTATCCAAGAAAACATCCCTCATCTCATCAGAGATATGACCATTCAAACACAAGCAATTCAGATAACTCCTGCAAGACATCAAATAAGAAGACTAACTCGTAGACACATAGTAGTTTGCTTAAACAAAGTAGATATAAAAGAAAAAATTCTAAGGGCAGCAAAAGAGAAAGGTCAGACTACTTACTTGGGAAGACCAATTAGAATAGCAGCAGACTTATCTACAGAAACACTGTAGAGAAGAGTGGAAGAGAGTAGAATCCAATCTTCAAAGTTCTCAGAGATAAACAATTCCAAACAAGAATTTCCTACCCAGCTAAGCTAAGCTTTATCAGTGATGGAGAATTTAACTCCTTCTCAGACAGTCAATCCCTAAGAGTTTACCCTGCCTCCAGACCAGTTCTGCAAGAAACACTTAAGAAGGTATTAAAAACCGAAGGAAAGAAAAAAAAAAAAAAGAATGACCACACTGTCCCCAAGAATGCAGGAAAAAGACTGAAAACACACACAAATATTAGCCCCCAAATCAAAAGAAAATCAACAAGCAAAAAAAAAAAACAAACCCTATAAGAACCTCATGATGGGGTAAACCCTCACACTTCCACAATTAGACTGAATATGAATGGACTGAATGCACCACTGAAAAGACACAGAATGGCAAACTGAATTAAAAAACATGACACAGCAATATACTATCTCTGGGAGACTCATCTCACCACAATGGACACTCATAGATTCAAAGTAGGAAGATGGAAAACAAATTTTCAGGCAAATGGAGCACAAAAGAAAGCAGGAGTTATGATCTTAATATCAGACAAAAAATGTCCTTTAAGCTATCCAAAATTTAAAAAGATATGGAAGGTCACTACATAATGATAAAAGATTCAATCCATCAATAAGAAATATCCATTCTAAACATATATGCACCCAACATAGGAGGACCAACCTTTATAAAGCAGCTTCTAGGTAAACCAAAAAAAGATACTGACTAATACTATCATAGCTGGGAACTTAAGTGCCCCAGATAGACTTAACCCCAGATAGATATCAAGGCAAAAAATCAACAAGGAGATTTGAAACCTCAATTTGATCCTTGACCAAATGGATTTAATGAATACCTACAGAACTATCCACCCAATAACCATAGAATATACATTCTACTCATCACCACATGAAACACACTCTGAGATTGACCACATCCTCGGCCATAAGTCAAACAAACAAATTTCATAAGATTGAAATACTGTCAAGCACCTTCTCAGACCATAGTGAAATAAAAATAAGTATCAACACCAACAAAGCTACCCCAATATCCACAAAGACATGGACACTGAACAGCATGATGCTGAACAAATCCTGGGTCAACATAGAAATCAAAGCAGAAATTAAAAGATTTCTGGGAACAAATGAAAATAAAGACACATCTTACCAAAACCACTGAGATGCTATGAGAATAGTACTGAAAGGGGAATTCATTTTTTTACAAGCACACATCAGAAAGTGGAAAGCTCACAAGTTAATAGCCTAGCAAATCACCTAAGGGCATTGGAAAGACAAGACCACCAGGATCCTAACTTTAGCAGAAGAATCCAGATCACCAAAGTAAAAGCCCAAATATAGGACATGGAAAGACAAAAATATAGCAAAAATCAACACAACAAAAAGCTGGTTCTAAGAAAGGATAAAAAAGATTGACAGTACCCTAGCCAGATTGATCAAGAAAAAGAGAGAAAAAGCCCAAATAAACACAAACAGAAATGCAAAAGATAAAATCACAATAGACCCTGAAGAAATACAAAAAATTATCAGAGATTACTATGAACACCTGTGTGGAAACAAACTCAAAATCTTAAACGATACAGAGGACTTTCCAACATTACATAACCTCCAAGGTTGAAATAAGAAGAGATTGAGACATTGAATAGACCAATAACAACTTAGGAAACCGACTCCATCATAAGAAAAGTATCCATAAAAAAAAAAAGTCCTGAACCAGATAGGTTTCTAGTGGAGTTCTACAAAACATAAAAGGAGGAACAATTGAGAAAGATGGAATTCTCCCCAAATCATTTTATGAAGCTAACATCACATTGATACCCCAACCGGGTAAAGATTCAACAAAGAAAGAGAACTACAGGTCAGTATTCCTGATGAACATAGATGCAAAAATAGTCAACAAGATTCTAGCAAATTGGATCCACCAACACTTCTCAAAAATTATCCACCATGACTAAGTAGGCTTCATCCCTGGGATTCAGGACTGGTTCAACATCTGCACGATCATACATGTAATTAAATACATCAACAGATGTAAAAATAGGAATCACATGATTATATCATTAGATGCAGAAAAAGCTTTTGATAAAATTAAACATCCTTGTTGAAAACAACCTCTTAAACACATAGGCATAGAAGGAACTCAAAATAGTAAGAGTCATCTATGATAAACTCACAACCAACATATTACTAAACAGACAGAAATTGGAAACATTTTCCTTGAAAACTGGAACAAGACAAGGCTTCCCACTCTCACCCCTCCTGTTCAACATAGTTTTGGAAGTCCTAGCTGGAGCAATCAGAGAAGAGAAGGCAATCAGGGGTATCCAAATAGGAAAAGAGGAAGTCAAGTTATCCCTCTTTACTAATGATATGAATCTATACCTTAAAAATCCAAGAGAATCTGTCAAAAACTTTCTTGCACTGATAATAGACTTTGACAAAGTCTCAGGGTACAAAATCAACATGCAAAAGACAGTGACATTTTTATACACCAACAACAGACAGGTAGAGAGCCAAATAAAAAGCATAATCCCATTCACAATAGCAACAAAAGAGATAAAATACCTCAGCATCTTCCTAACCAGATAAGTGAAACATCTTTACAATGAAAATTATAAGACACTGCTCAAAGAAATCCAAGAAGATACAAACAACTGGAAAAATATTTCATGCTCATGGATTGGAAGAATCAACATTGCTAAGATGTCTATCCTATCAAAGACGGTCTAGAGATTCAATGCAATACCCATTCAATTACCAGCATCATTCCTCTCAGACCAGGAAACTATAATACAGAAGTTCATATGGAAACATAAATGACCATGAATAGCCAAAACAATCCTCAGTAAAAGAAACAAAGCAGGAGGTGTCACATTTCCAGACTTTAAACTTTATTATAAGGCTACAGTAATCAAAACAGCCTGATATTGGTACAAGAACAGGCATATAGACCAATGGAACAGGATAGAGATTCCAGAAGCAAAACTTCAATTTCTCAATGAACTCAGCTTCAGCAAAGTTTCCACTAACAACCACTGAGGAGAAGAGAACTTATTCAGTAAGTGGTGCTGGGGAAACCGGCTGATTACATGCAGAAGATTAAAACAATATCCCTAACTATTACCATACACAGAAATCAACTTGAAATGGATTAAAGATGTAAAAGTAAATCCTCAAACTATAAGAACCTTAGAAAATGCAGGAGACATCCTTATGGGAATTAGAATGGCAACCAATTCCTGATCAAAACCCTAAGTGCCCATGCTGTAAGAGAAAAGATGGACAAGTAGGACCTCATCAAACTGAAAAGCTTCTGAAAAGCAAAATAAACCATCAAGAGAGCAGGAAGACAGTCCACAGACTGGGAAAAAATATTTGCCAACTGTATATCTGACAAAGGCCTAACAGCTAGGATCTACAAGGAACTCAAATGTGCCAAAAAGAAAAAAAAAACAAATAACCCTATTACAAAATGGGCAAAAGATATAAATAGACACTTCTCAAAAGAAGACATATGAACAGCTAACAGATATTAAAAAAAAAATGCTCAGCCTCACTAGTCATCAAGGAAATGCAAATTAAAACCACACTGAGATACCACCTAAATCCAGTCAGGATGGCCATCATCAATAACTCAAAAAACAACAAATGCTGGAGTGGATGCAAGAAAAAGGGAACACATCTACACTGTTGGTGGTAGTGTAAACTAGTAAAACCTATGTGGAAAATAGTATGGCAAGTTCTAATAGGTCTAAAAATTGACCTTCTATATGAACCAGCGATCCCCCTTCTGAGAATATACCCGGAGGAACTCAAATCACTCTATGAAAAAGATACCTGCACATGCACGTTTATTGCAGCATTTTTCACAATAGCAAAAACATTGAACCAACTGTGCTGCCCCTCAAAAGTGGACTGGATAAAAATAAATTGGCACATTTGCATGATGGAATATTATGCAGCCATAAATAAGGACAAAGTTATGAACTTCACAGCAACTTGGATGGATTTAGAGTCTATCATACTCAGTGATCTATCACAGAAACAAAGAACTGAGCACCACTCATGTTCTCACTCATAAGCAGACCCTGGGAAATTATTATAATACTATTAGAAAGGGATTGGCAGTAGTGGGAAACTGCCAGGGGATGGGGAGGCACACCTCATCAACAAGGGTACCTGTATACTGAATGCTTGTATACCTGTCCCTGAATTGTACCCCACATATTTAAAATTAAAAATTAAAAAAAAGACAAACCAGGAAATTGATGCTGTCATACAAAAACTACCTACCAAAAAAACCCCCCACAAAAAGCAAAAACAAAAAACTCTGGACTAGAAGACTTTCCAGCAGAATTCTACAAAACATACAAGGAGGAGATGACACCAATTCTGTAGAAAGTATTCCAGGCAATTGAGAAAGGTGGAATTCTCCCCACATCATTTTATGAAGCTGACATCACATTGATACCCAAACCAGGTAAAGATTCAACATAAAAAGAGAACTACAGGTCAATATCCCTTATGAACATAGATGCAAAAATTCTCAACAAGATTCTAGCAAATCGGATCCAAAAACACATCTCAAAAACCATCCATCATGGCCAAGTAGGCTTCATCCCCAGGATGCAGGGCTGGTTCAACATTCACAAGACCATAAATGTAATTAAATACCTCAACAGATGTAAAAACAAGAACCACAGGATTATATCATTAGATGCAGAAAAAGCTTTTGATAAAATTCAGCATCACTTCTTGATAAAAACCCTCAAACACCTCGGTATAGACTGAACATACCTCAAAATAGTAAGTGCCATCTTTGATAAACCCACAGCTAACATATTGCTAAATGGACAGAAACTGGAAACATTTCCGCTGAAAACTGGAACAAGACACGGCTGCCCACTCTTGCTCCTCTTGTTCAACATTGTGTTGGAAGTCCTAGCTTGGGTAATTAGACAAGAGAAGGAAATCAAGGGTATCCAAATCAGAAAAGAGGGAGTCAAGTTATCCCTCTTTGCTGTTGATATGATCCTATACCTTGAAAATTCAAAAGAATCTGTCAAAAACCTGCTTGCACTGATAAGGGACTTTGACAAAGTCTCAGGGTACAAAATAAATGTGCAAAACACAGTTGCACTCCTATATACCAACAACAAGCAGGCAGAGACCCAAATAAAAAGCACAATCTCATTCACAATAGCCACATAAAAAAAAAAGAAAGAAAAGAAATACCTTGGCATATTCCTAACCAGAGAAGTGAAAGACCTTTACAATGAGAACTACAAAACACTGCTCAAATAAACCCAAGAAGACACAAACAAATGGAAAAATATTCCATGCTCATGGATAGGAAGAATCAACATTGTTAAAATGGCCATCCTACTTTAAAGGCAATCTACACATTCAATGCAATACTCATTAAGTTACCAACATCATTCTTCTCAGACCTGGAAATGACAGTACAGAAATTCACATGGAAAGATAAACGACCATGAATAGCCAAAACAATCCTTAGCAAAAGAAACAAAGCAGGAAGTATCACACTTCCAGACTTCAAACTTTACTGTAAGGCTACAGTAATCAAAACAGCCTGGTATTGGTACAAGAACAGGCATGTAGACCAATGGACTAGGACAGAGATTCCGGAAGCAAAGCCTCAATTTCTCAACCAACTCATCTTCGACAAAGCTTCCAACGACAATCACTGGGGAGAGGAGAACCTATTCAGTAAGTGGTGCTGGAAAAACTGACTGATCACATGGAGAAGATTGAAACAGGACCCCTACCTATCACCATACACAAAAATTAACTCCAAATGGATCAAAGACCTAAGTGTAAAACCTCAAACTATAAGAATCTTAGAAAATGCAGAAGACACCCTTATGGAAGGAACTGGCAACCAATTCCTGATCAGAAACCTAAATGCCCATACCATAAGAAATAAGATAGACAAGTGGGACCTCATCAAACTAACAAGCTTTTGCAAAGCAAGAGAAACTATCAAGAGAGCAGGGAGACAGCCCACAGAATGGGAAAAGATATTTGCCAACGGTATATCTAACAAAGCCCTAACATCTAGGATCTACGGAACTCAAACACGCTGAAAGGAAAAAAAAAACAGCCCCATTAAAAAGTAGGCAAAAGACATGAATAGACACTTTGCAAAAGAAGATATATGGGCAACCAACAGACACATGAAAAAGTGCCCAGTCTCACTTATTGTCAGAGATATGCAAGTCAAAACCACATCCAGATACCACCTAACCCCAGTAAGAATGGCCATCATTAATAAAACAAACAACAACAGATGCGGGTGAGGATGAGGAGAAAAAGGAATGCTTCTACACTGCTGGTGGTAATGAAAACTAGTGTAACCTTTCTGGAAGACAGTGTGGTGATTTCTGAAAGAACTAGAAATTGACCTTCCATATAACCCAGCATTTCCCCTATTGGGAATATACCTGGAGAAACTCAAATCATTCTATAAAAAAGATGTATGTTTGCATACGTATGTTTGTTGCAACTCTATTCACAATAGCAAAAAACATGGAACTAACCGTGCTGCCCATTGAAGTTGGACTGGATAAAAAAATGTGGTACATATACACAAATGGAATATTATGCAGCCATAAAGAGGGACAAACATAAACTTTGCAGCAACTTGGATGGATTTAGAGTCAATCATACTCAATGATTTATCACAGAAACAAAGAATAGAGTACCATATGTTCTCATTCATAAGTGGACCTTGAATAATTATACTACTATAAGAAAGGTATTGGCAGTAGTAGGAAACTGTCAGGGGAGGTGAGGGTGGGATTGGCAGTTGAGGGAAAGCGCTAGGGGAGGGAGGGGCATACCTCACCCACAATTACTTGCGTAATCATCATTTATATACTTAACCCTGAATTGTATCCCACATCTTTACAATTAAAAAAAGAAAATGAAACCATGGTCACTAGAAAAACCAAACCAAAACAAAACAAAAAAAGAACCTACAATTATTTGATTATCAGGGCTCATTTTCCGCCCCAACACAGTATGCTTTTTTACATGTTAAAATGTTTTTCATTTGAAAGAGATTTATAATCTAGTATTACTTTCCTTTATTATATATAAAAAAGAAAGTATTATAAATTCTGCAATCCAATGTAATAATTACTATATGCATATTAATAAGCACTAAAATTCAAGTAAATATTTACATTATGTCCCTTTATCATAATACAGTTTTTAAAAGTATGTAAAATACTGAATAATGTCTGTCCCATTGGAGATACTCTGTAAACAAAAGTTTAAAACTTGTTATTTTTAATATTGGTTTACAAATCTGTCTTTCTTCCTCTGTCTCAGTAAAATTATATCCTCTGTGTATCTTTTTTTCTTTGTATCTCAAGTATCTTCCATTGTACTAATAGGAAAAGCTCAATATGTGATTTCTGAGAATGAAGATATAGTATATTGCATTGTTGAGAATTTGAACTACATCATGTAAAGCATTTAATCAGCTAATAGGATATAGAACTGTAATAGGAATATCCAGTTTTCAGATGAGATAATATATTTATTTTCTCTCATGATTTGAAGTGTTAGAATGTCTCTGAACAAAATACAGCCGGTTTATAAATTGATGTCCTGAACTCCAGATAACAATTGTCCATCTTACTCTTTTGGATAGCCAGTGAGATCCAGAGCTGGAGATGGGAGTGAACAGGTCACAAAACAAAAGAGTATTGTAGTCTGAGACCTAGGGAGGGCTAGAAGAATGGACAGGTTTCAAATGTAAGTTGAAACAAAATTCATGAAGAAGAAGAAATGAAATAAAAGATCAGCAATACATATCCATAACGAAGGAGATGATTCAGCTGATAGAGCCAGGAAATACCCCCATTTGCAAGAGAAGTCTGCAAATCAGCATATGGTAGCAGACACCAAGCCAGCTCTTGGTCAGGAAAAGATATGTAAAGGACAAATAATGGTTTAGTGGACAATAGCTCTCTGTCACTGGGTTGATATTAACATTTCCTTCCTCCCCTCCCCTCCCCTCCCCTCCTCTCCCCTCCCCTCCTCTACCCCTCTCCTTCCCTTCCTTTCCTTTCCTTCCCTTTCCTTCCAGCCATCTTCCCTTTTTTTCTTTTAGAAACAAATTAAAATTTACAGGCATTTATTCTTGATAACTGGGCTTCTCATTTTCATCCTGCTACCACTATAAATTTTTGTGCATACAAAGGGTTGAACTTCTAAGGAAGGGCTGTATTTCACATTCATCACTTTAAGCAACATTGGCTTTGGTGATTATATATTACCTAGGTCAATTGATCAGTATGAACAGATCTTTAAATAAGATGATAACTAGAAATTTAGCGGTTATCTACTGTCATAGGATGGAGGCCAAAATCTGTTTTAAAAATTTCAGTCACTTGACAATCCATCAAAAAAATCCAAAATGATAATAAATTATATCTAAAAATTTAGAATATAGTTTTATAGTCTCACTGAATATGATATTCATTTCAGAAATATTGCCTCTTAATTTTCAGTTGGTCTTTAATAATCTATAATAGTCAGTGATTAGATACCAAATGCAGAATTTTTGTGGTTTTATACTAATGTGCTATAGTTTGTAAGGGGAAGGTAAGATCAGAGTCAAAAATTATCTTTTAGTGATTTAATTTTTGCCTTTAGTTATAACTCCTTCTAGGAATTATGAATTTACCCACTAATAATACACTTTGGTGTGCCTTTGGTCTTGCTTGGATAGCTCTTATGCTTGGTTGTTTAAATAAAAGTTTTGGAAAAAAGCCTAGAGAAAAGCTCACTTTCCAAATGTTATGTCAAGAAAAAACAATGCCATCTGGGTAAGGTCTTCATATATCTGACCTCTGAATGAACACCAAAAAAGAATATCTCAGACGTCTTTTTGTTCTTGTTTGGCTGTTTTGTTTTTGAGCTGGCATCTCACTCTGTTGTCCAGGTTGGAGTGCAGTAGCACCATTACAGCTCACGGCAGCCTCGACCTCCTGGGCTTAGGCTATCCTTCTGCCTCAGCTTCTCAAATACCCAAGACTGCAAGTATGCGCCAAAACGCTCGGTTCATTTAAAAAAATTTTTGTAGAGACACTGTCTCTCTGTGTTGCTTTGGCTGGTCTTGAACTCCCAGGCTCAGGCAGTCCTTGCGCCTTGGCCTTCCAAAGAACTGAGGTTACGAGCATGAATTACTATGCCTGGCCTCAAATGTCATTTTAAAAATAGTGGGAGAAAATTATGTAAAAGAGAAGAAACATATTTTCTTTATTAGCTTGCCATGTGGGTCACATCCACAGTGAAGTTTTGTAATTCTATTTTATTTTGAATTATAATAAATAAAAATATAAAATCTCAACTCTCCTCATCAAACCTTTCATTTTTTAGGTCTTTCATTATGCAATATTTGATATATTCAGAATAATTTATGTAATCATATGCTTAAAAAATAATAAACTCCATGAACCCTTCATGCAACTTATGAGGTAGAACTAATGCCAAAACAATGTAAACTGCCTGTGTACACCTCCCCAACCCAGCCTTCTGGCTCCCCAGAGGCAATGTTTATCTTCATCCACATGGTTAGTGTTTGGTTACCAAGTTATTTTCCAGAGTAGTTGCCCAATTTCTACTCTCACTAGGGGTGCATATGAGTTTCCATTACTCCATATTTGTACCTTTCGTTGATATGGTCAGTTTTAAACATTTTTGCCTATCTAATATGTATAAAATGATATCTCATTATAGTTTTGCTCTGCTTATTCCTGATTGTGCTAGAGACTGAGAAACCTTGCGTTTCTGGCTAGTCGTGTGTGTGTGTGTGTATGTGTGTGTATGTGAGTGTGTGTGTGTGTGTGTGTGTGTGTGTGTGTGTGTGTGTGTATGTGTATGTGTGTAATGCCTCTTTGAATTTTGCCCATTTTTTTTCTACTGGGTTACTAATTATTTATAGGGTTTTTTTTAGTACATTCTGAATATGAATTTATTTTCAGTCATATTTGTTGTACATACCATTTCTAGTTTGTGGCTCATTTTTTCACTCTTTGTGGTAACTAGATAAACAGATGCTCTTAATTATAATATAGTTCACCTTTTCTGTCATCACTTTTATCACTTTTTTTGTCTTGTTTTAGAAATTCTTCCATACCTCAAGGTAGCAAAAATTTTTTCTGACTGATACTAATGTACTGAGCCAGATTAATTGAAGTCCTAACTCATGTGACTACTCTAAGCATTGTAAATGAAATTCAGTCACTGACTTTTTTTTTTTGAGTTAGACTCTCACTCTGTTGCCCAGGCTGGAGTGCAGTGGCATGATCTTGGTCACTAAAGCCTTGACGTGCTGGGCTCAGGTGTTCCTTCCACCTCAGTCTTCCAAGTAACTAGAATTACAGGTATGCATCAGCACGTTGGGCTAATTTTTAAATTTATGGTAGAGGTGAGGTCTCACCATATTGCCCAGTCTGGTCTCAAACTCCTGGGCTTAGGCAATCCTCTCACGTTGACCTCCTAAGTGCTGGGACTGCAGGTGTGAGCCACTGTGCCCTGCCACAGTCACTGTCTTAATGGTCATTAATTATATGGACTAATATTAGATACAGAATATTTAATGCCCGTTGGGCATCAGTCCCTGTGCTAAATATTTTGTATAACTAAAATGTATTGAGTACTTATATGCTAAATACTCTACATGCATCTAATCTTCACAATAACCTCAGATGTCGGCAAATAATACCATTTTACAAATGATGCATTAGATTTATGATGTTGTACATTGCTCAGCAAGTTACATGTGAAGATAGTCTCTTCAAACATAAATACTATAAGAAAAACATGAAACAATCAAAATAAAGTTAACATTTACATTTTGAAGCCCTGCTCTGTATTTTCATATTCCAATTTGGGCAAGATTATACAGATAATGAGTGCCATAATGATGAGCAAAGTGTTGAATCAAAGAGAAGGAAGCTGAGGTTCTGGCTAGCAGAGGTTGGGAACACAAGGAGGTTGAATGGCCACAGAATTGAGCTGTGTCTTAGGGGTAAGAAGAACACCTGGGAGACCAAGGAAGTGCAGATGGGGTAAGATTCAACTGAAAGACTTTAGGAGCAAAGAGTAATTCTGGAGGTGCTGTGGTGTTCAGAGTCTGAATCACAAGGACATTTCTGATTGTTGCCCACTGGATAGATGTGGTCATAATGAGGAGGGGGAACTTGTCATTCCCAAGGATCCAAATGAAACCATGGAGTGTGGATGAGATCATTTAGATAGGCTCAAAATGTCAACTCAGGTGGTAAGATATTGAAGGATGAATGAGTCTTTGCTTAGAATTATGCTGAATAAGAAGCCAAGGCCTTTATTTTTTGGTTTGATCACTTGAGTGAGAGATCTGGCCAGATAATCTACCATGGTTTTGAGTTTTCTCCCCTTGGAAAGGAGGCAGCTTTAATACAGTAGCATGAATATTGTAGAAAGTCCTAAGAAAAAATTTTAAAAATAAATTTTATTGAGTATTTTAAGGTACATAGTAAAAAATTTACTATAGTGAAGCAAATGAACATATCCCTTGTCTCACATAGTTACTCATTTTTGTTTTTGTTTTTGAAGAAGAACAAAAGAACAGCTAAAATCTCATTTAGCATGAATTCCAAATACAGTACCATTTTATCACCTTACATATCCTTTACCTAAATCTTTCCATCCTCCACCTCTGGCAACCACTGTTTTGTTCTCTATCTCTGTATATTTTAGTTTTTTTTTAAAAAAAGATTCCACATATAAGTGATATCATGCAATATTTTTCATTCTGTGTCTGACTTATTTCACTTATCATAATGTCCTTGTATCTAGTGGCAACATCTCATTCTTTTTTAGGGTGGAATAATATTCCATTTAATATGTATATATTATCACAGTCTATCCATTTATCCGTTGACAGATGCTTATGGTTGTTCCCATATCTTGACTATCGTGAATAATGTTGCAATGGACATGGGAGTGCAGATATCTTTACAAGACTGTAATTTCATTTCCTTTGGGTGTGTGACTAGAAGAGAAATTTTTGGGTCACATGCTATTTCTATTTTTATTTTCTTTAGAAACCTTCATACTGTTTTCCATAATGGTTGTACCAGTCTATATTCCCACCAACAGAGTACAAGAGTTCCCTCTTCTCTGCACCCTCACCAACATTTGTTATCTTTTGACTTTTTGATAATAGCCATTCTACTGAGTGTAAGGTGGTATATCATACTGGTTTTGATTTGCATTTCCTTAATGATTAATGATGTTAAGGGCCTTTTCATATACTGTTGGTCATTTTATGTCTTCTTTGGATAAATGTCTAACCAGGTCTTTTGCCTATTTTTTAACTGGATTGTTTTTCCACCTTGAGTTGAATGAACTCTTCACACATTTTGGATATTAACCCCTTATCAGATATATCGTTTGCAAATATCTTTTTTCCAATTTATAGGCTCCCCTTTCATTTTGATGATTGTTTTCTTTTCTGTGCAGAAGATTTTTAGTTGTAGTATCTTTATTTTTGCTTTGTGGCTTGAACTTTTGATGTGGTATTAAAACAATCATTTCCAAGTCTCATGTTCAGTTTTCTGCTAGGAGTTTTACAGGTTTTGGTCCCAAATTTAGGTCTTTTTTCCATTTTGAGTTGATTTTTGTGTATGATATAAGATACAAATCTAATTTCAATTTTTTCATCTATGAATCCCATTTTCTCAACAATATTCATTGAAAAGACTATCCTTTCCTCACTATATCCTCTTGATGCCCTTATTAAAAGTCAGTAGGCCATGTATGTTTGGATTTTCTTCTGAGCTCTCCATCAGTTCCACTAGTCTATGCCTGTTTTTATGCCAGTAACATCCTGTTTTGATAGCTTTGTAATATAATTTTAAATCAGAAAGTGTGATGACTCCAACTTTTTTTTTTTTTTTTCCTCAGACTTGTTTTGGCTAGTCAACATCTTTTATATTTCATGTGAATATTAGGAATATCCTATCTCTGTGAAGAATATCATTGGGATCTTGATAGGGATTGTGTTTAATCTGTGTCTATTGCTTTGGCTAGTGCAGGCATTTTTTTTTTTTTGAGTTGGAGTCTCACTCAGTCACCCAGACTGGAGTGCAGTGGCCGCTCCTGGCCACCGCAGCCTCGCCTGCTGGGCTCCGGCCCTTCCGCCTCAGCCTTCCGAGTAACCGGAATTACAGGTATGCACTACCATGCCCGGCTGATTTTTTGATTTACTGTAGAGATGAGGTCTCACTGCCTAGGCGGGTCTTGAACCCGTGGGCTCAGGCAATCCACTCACCTTAGCCTCCCAAAGGCGCGGGATTACAGGCTGAACCACCAAGCCCAGCTTAGTGCAGGCATTTTAACAGTATTAATTATTTTAATCCATAAACAGGACATTTTTTCCATTTATTTGTGTCTTCTTCAATTTCTTTCATCAGTATTTTGTAGTTTTCAGTATACACACTCCCAAAATCAGTGTACAGATTTTTTTCACTTTCTTAGTTAAATTTATTCGTAATTTGTTAATGCAATTGTAAATGGAATTATTTTCTTGATTTCTTTTTTTAGTTAGGTCATTATTTGTGTTTAAAAAGACTACTGGTTTTTGCATACTGATTTTGTATCCTGCAATTGTATTGAATTTATTTATTACTTTATTAGTTTTAGCAGGTTTTTGTGAAATCTTTGGGTTTTTTAGGATTATGTCATCTGCAAATAGAGGTATTTTACTTCTTTTCAATTTGGATGTCTTTATTTTTTTCTTATCTAATTGTTCTTACTAGTACTTTCTGTACCAAGTCAAATACAAACAATGAGAGTAGTTATCCTTGCCTTGAACTAGATACTAGTGGAAAAGCATTCAGTTCTTCCTCATTGATCATAATGTTAGCTGTGGGTTTTCCTAAACGGCCTTTATTATGTTGAGGTATTTTCTTTCTGTACCTACACCATTGAGAGCTTTTATCAAGAAACAATGTTGGATTTTGTCAAATGCTTTCTATGTAAGAATTGAGATGATCATGTGGTTTTTATCTTTGTTTCTGATAACGTGATGTATTACATTGATTGCTTTGCTTATGTTAAAATAACCTTACACGCCAAAGATAAATTCCACCTGGTCATGATATATAATCTTTTTGATGTGTTTGATTTGGTTTGCTAATATTTTAGTGAGCATTTTTGCATAAATATTCAGCAGATAAATTGACCTGTTGTTTTATTTTCTCATGATGTCTTTGGCTTAAGTATCAAGGATGATGCTGGCCTTATAAAATATGTTTGGAAGTATTCTCTTTTGTTCTATTTTTTTAGAAAAGCTTAAGAAGTATTGGTATTAGGGTTTTTTTTAGTGTTTGGCTGTGAAGCCATCTGATCTTGATCCTTTCTTTGTTGGGAGGTTTTTGACTATTTCTTCAATCCTTTATTTGTTATTGATCTCTTTAGGATTTCTGTTTCTTACTGATTCAATCTTGGTAGGTTGTATTTTTCTAGGAATTTACCCATTTCCTCTAGGTTATACTATTTGTTGGCAGAGAATTATTCATAATAGTCTCTTATGATCTTTTTTGTTTCTGAGGCATCTGTTGTAATTTCTTTCCTTTTATTTTATCTCCCAAATTCTGGTTTTGTTAAGCTGACAGATGTTGAGGTGTTTAATTAGAACCACAAGATAAACTCAAAATAACTATAAACTCTTTATTCACTTGCTGGGATAGAGTAAGCAAAAGATGAAATAGGTGCTTGCTCCTCAGTGTTTCATTTCCGCCACAGAATGGCAGGGGTGAGGTAAGGCAGACAGTGTAGACAAGGGGATTGTCCCACTGCCGAGAAGTCATGAACGAAAGGCTTCTACCATTTGCAGGAGCCTTTGTCCATCTGCAGGAAGACAGAGAAGAGAAGGGAAGGGAATGAAAATGTATTGAGTCATAGTGGAGAAATGTGTCTTAGGCAAAGCACCCTGGCAAGGAGGTCTTAAGAGAGTTCCCTGAAATATGCTTCAGTTGAGGGTCCCTGATAAAGAACCCTTTAGATGGAGGTGTCAAGGCTAGAAATTCAGATAGGTAAATGAGCATGGCTGGCTCAGGGACACCTGAGTCCTTCCCTACAACCCCCTCCAGAGACTACAAAGCACTGTCCATGGGCCAAGACCAGTATAGAGAGGGTAGCCTCCCGCTATGAGATCTGCCAGGCAAAGCCTTGTAATTGCCTATGGTCACGCCTGATCAACCACACATAGAACCTTGGCCCGGAGCTGGACTCCTCAGATTAGTCCCACCAGCTCTGCTGATGTGAAGGGCTCAGTTGTTTTCTCATCACCCCGTGGTCTCTTTATCTCTGTCAGGCCCTGTCTGCAGGCAGACACATCTACATTTGCCCCAGGGTAAGCTGCCATGGAGCTCAACTGACCTATGAAGGGCTCTTTCTTCTTGTGAATTCATTCATCATAGCTTCCTTGTGTCCACTGCTCAAAAGCACAACAGAAAACTAAGGTTATTATTTTATCTCCTTTATCCTTGGTATTACCACAGGAGCAAAGAATTTTCACATCCTGATGGAGTGGTAAGTGCTTTATGCACTATGTTCTGGATGGTCTCTGCTGGCCCTCCAGTCCACTCTTGACTGTTCTGCACACTGAACTTGGAAACTGTATCAGTAGGTAGCCCTGCTTCCGTTTTTGATTTGGCAAATGAGAATTACTGGCAGTAGATCAGATGGAGGGAAGAGGGATTTGGGAGTGTGTAATCCCTCAGTTTTACATCTGCTGGATCACCAAGGGCCAGCTGCATCCGTCTGTTGAAACATCTGCCGGTGTCCTCTCCTACAGCTATAGTCACTGTCTCTTAGTACAAGTACCTACTCTCTTCTTTGCTCCTTTGTGCCTGAGGTGGTAATGGCTTTTTAATTTTTTCAGCATTGGGGTACTTCACTATCTCTTGTAAATGTCCCTTTCTACAACTCTATAAATAGTCCCTTTATTAAATGACCCTGAATTCTCCATTTGAGTGTGCTGTTTCCTATTGTAATTCTGATTTATTATTATTCATCACAGCCACACTTTATTAGCTAAGTATAATTATTCTCCTCATTTTACGGATGTGGAAATTGAGGGTTAATAACTTGTTAGTAACAGAACTGCAGTTCAGCTTTGGTCTATTTAACATAAGAGATACCACCTTTAGCCAGTTCACTCTAACTGTAGTGTGCAGGGAACATCTGAAGGGTTGTATTTTGGAGACAGGAAGACAATTACAATTATCTAGGTGAAAAACAAGCACTTTAAGCCACTGACAGTGTAGATGGAGATCTTGCAATAATTTGGGTGCTTTTACGAAGAAGGATAAAAAAGACCAGGTGACCAACTAACACACATATACTGTGTGTGTGTGTGTGTGTGTGTGTGTGTGTGTGTGTGTGTGTGTGTGTGCTTGTAAACTAGGTGGGTATGTGTGAAGGAATTCATGGAGTGAAGGGTGACTTAAGGTTGTCAACTTAGATAACTTCTACCCCAGCAACCACCCTATTACACTTGGTTCTCATATAAGTAATAATAATCATTATAATAGCTTTGAAATGAATGTCTTTTTTGGCTCACAGAAATTGTCTATGGTGCAATAATGAGAAGCAAACAATCTTAGCCCTAACAGATCTTCCTTTCTCTCCCAAGCTGGTAGACAGATATTGGTTCTTGCCAGACTGCTAACTTCAACAGATTGAGTTGACGAGTTTGTAACAGAGGAAAACTTGGAGGGATGAAGTGTAAGAAGTACCCCATCATTTATGATCTCTAGGCATATGGCTAGGAACAGGGGAACAGAAAACATTGTGCCTACTGGCATTTGCCAGTCTACAATGAATCTTGATGGAAAAATACATTAACTTTCCCGCTTTTAAGATGTCTCTTAGTTGTCACCATCCTAATATAATTAAAAAACATTTTTCCCTAAGAAAAGCATGCCTTATTATTAGGAGTATTAAATCATTGAGAAACATTGAAGTCAGCTAAACCTCTTTAGCCAAGTACAGGAACCACACTAGCCAAAATGCTCTGGGTGAAATTCATTACTTAATCAGCCATCTTCCAAAAGCAAAGCATCTTCTTCTAATTACTTTGACATTATCTTCAACCATGCCTTTAACTTTTGAGGTGGTTTGACTAATCAAAAAAGGCCTTTCGACACTATAGATAAGCTACTTCTAAGAAGGGAAGGCTAAATTTGAGAAGAGGGTTCTTCAAGGACTTTCTTGGTTAAGTGTACCCAGCACAGTTGTGGAATTACAGAGCTGTTCATCTTTGATATTTAAAAGGGCAACAGGGACGTGGGTCCCTTTGATCTTTGAAGGCTCTTAGTTTATTAAAATTTTGTGAAAGTGCCAAAGCAGTTAAGTAAAGTGTTCTCATATATACACAACAAATTAATACTTCTAAAGAAAAAATATAGTGCAATATAATTATGTTATTAAAAGATAATTACAACAGTCAAGAAAGTTTTTGTTCAGGAACTATGCAGTTAATGGTACACACGCTTAAAAATATATAATGAAAGTCTTCATCTTTCAATGTCATTGGTATGTCCTATTAGGAGATTTACACTTGGGGTCTTTCACAAATGAGGGTCTCAGATAAATAGTCTTTTTAGGTCTCCACTAGAATAGGGCTAGTTCCAATTCATTTGATCCAAGAAAGTACTTTAAAAATAAACTTAAAGCCGGGTGTGATGGCATGTGCTTATAATCCCAGCACTTTGAGGTACCAAGGCGGGAGGATTGTTTGAGGTTGCAGTGAACTATCGCACTACTCACTCAAGCCTGCCTCTCTAAAACAAAAATTAAATTTAAAAATAGACTTCAAAGGTGATGAATATTCTAAATACCCTGACTTGATCATTACACAGTCTATGCATGTAACAAAGTATCACATATGCCCCATAAATATGTACAAATGTGTATGAGTAAAAAAAAAAAAGTAGACCTCAGACTTAGTCTTGGAGAAAGATGGTAATATTTCTGATATACTGCTGCTCCCCCACCAACTCTCCTTCTATGTGACATTTTTTGATGGCATATTTTGAGTTTTTATGACTTAGGAAGTTGACCTTGCGTCCTTGTAGGAATGATTCAGAATGCTTATTCTTCACAGGAATTTCCTTTGTACCTGTAGCACGATCATTACTGAAGAACCTCTGCTACAGTGTAAATTGGGTCCATCTCCAAGGACATTGGCCCAGGAGACTCGGTCATACGGGTTTGTGTTCAAGTTCTGCCCCACCAAGACTAGTTAAGTGACTTTGAGAAATTATTAATGACACTAAGCCTTTATCTTAATTGCAGAATGGGATTAGTAATAGTCCGTGTCTCATAGAGTGATCTGAAGACTCAATGAATTGCCACAAAGAGAGCACTAGTGTGATACCTCACATCTTCCAGGCACTCAATAAATGTTCGCCATTGCCAAAGAATACTTTTCCCAGATTCACACCCAAATTTTTAGCAACAAATATCTACATAGAAGATACAAAAAAATCAAAACAAATTTTTTTTTACTACTTTTTGATTTTTTTTAATGTTTCAAATATTCTACTTACTTTAAAGTGGGTTGGAGGCACTAATTACTCTGACAGGCTCTGAAATGTGTAATAGCCCTTTTGTAGTGCCAAGATTTGACCTCCAGATGTCAGTATGTACTCAACTGACTGAGGTAGTTACTATCTGCACCAGGAGATGGTTAAAGCTCCTCTACATGTATGTATTTTTTTAAAAATTACAAAATCACAATAATCTTTAAAAAATTTTTTTTAAAGGTAACAAGCAGATAAGCCTCTTTGACTTTGGAAAAACTGCATCACAAAGCTAGCATGGAAAACATGCAACAAATACATGAAGCTGAAAATATCATTTTAAGAAAATTGGACAGCATTATTATTTATTATTTTATTTTATTTATTATTTTATTATAAATAAAAACATGGAAAAGTGTTACATTTAACAGTTGTTCTTGGAATAAAATTATTGTTTTGTAATTATGATATCTGTCCTATGATTCCTCAAAAATTATTCAAGAGAATCAAAGGCACATCTGACATTCTCTACATTGTACAGCTGTGCAGTACATATTTAGAGCCATTTCCATTAGAAAGTGCATAAAACATAGTTCCATGTCTATGAAAACCATACAAAGGTAACTTGTTCCAGATAGTGTCCCAGATTTATTATGGATGTTACTACAGAAACCACAAGAAGTTTGCTCTTAGAGAGCATTGTTTTTCATTTTATTCATTCAACAAATATGTATTGAGTACCTACTACATTTCAAGCAGATTTTAGGTGTTAGGAATACAGCAGTGAACAAAGTAGGCAAAATTTTTGCCCTCATGGGGTTAGCTATTTAGGGAAAAGAGACAGATAGTAAACACAAAAATAAATAAACAAACAAAATAGTGTGGTAGAAGAGAAGTGTTACAGATCAAAAGAGAAAAGAAAGGAAACACTTAAAATACAGTGGTTAATGTAGGCCATATTGAAAAGCTGATGTAAGCAAAGACTTGATACAAGTGAGAGAGCAAGCCAGAGGTGCAACCGGGGGGAAGAGCACGCCAGGTAGAGGGACCAGCAAAGGCAAAGACACAAGGAACAGTAAGGCTACTATGGCTGGAACAGACTAGGATGCGGGGACACTTCTAGGATTTTTGGAAGAGTCTTGACATGATTTGACTTATGTTTTAATAGAACCTGTCTGCTTGCTCTGCTAAGAGTAGATGAGATGTGTGGGACAGGACCAAACAGGAAAAACAGTCAGGAGGCAGCTGCAATACTCTAAAGTGGAGACTGGTGGTTTAGAGGAACATCAGGTGGGGCATCTAAAGGTTGTTGTTTAAGTGAAGATACAACAGGGGGAATCACCCAAAAAAACTGAAATTATTTTTTGGAGGGTGGGCTCTTTGTGGTACAGGTTTCCCCTCTAGATAAGTGTTCTGGGAACCCATTAGCACCAGTGTACCAGCTAGCATTGTCGTGAGAGGCTGTGTTCAGCTTAAGTGAATTTTTTTTTTTTTGAGTTTCTTTCAAGACATTTACCAATTTAATGATGAGTGATTTACGAGCACACCTGCTCACACTGCACTGAGTGTTCAGCAGTTTTTGACCAGAAACAACATGACTCCCATGCCCCACTCTCCCTATTTACCAGATCTTGCCCAGGTGATTTTTTATTTGTTTGTTTGTTTCCCTGGATGAAAAAAATCCTCAAAAGGAAATGTTTTGCCAGTGTGGAAGAGGTGAAACAAAAACATGACAGAAGCACTAAAAGACATCAAAACTGATGAGTTCAAACACTGTTTTGAGCAGTGGAAAAAGCATCTCGATAGGTGTACTGCATTAAACGGAGAGTATTTTGAAAGTGACTAAATTGAAACATGTAAGAATAAATACACAATTTTTAATAAACTCCAAGTTTTTTGCCCCCCCATATGGTTGCCTCTGCTGCCTGTAAAGGTCTGCTAGTTTAAGGATGAAGCTGCTTTAAGGTCCATCTTAAAATCAGACAAACAAACAAAAATCCCACTCATAGTCCTGTTATGACAATGCATTACATCTTGGAAGCAGATTATAGAAGTTAAAAGGAAAAAAAGAAACCTCTTTATTTTATAATAGTGCCAAAAGAAGAGTCAGAAAAAAATGGCAGCCTGGCAAACACATAAAACTCACTGATGTTTATGGAAAGCAAAATGCAAGGTTTCTTCTGACACTGGCAAAAGTATCGAAGTCAAATTTCATTATTAAAATAAAATTCCATTTTCTCTGGAATCTGAATTTCTTTTCTTACACCACACTTATCTCAGAAACACCAGTTCGGCATTTTTAAAATTAATAAACCACTTTTAGAGCAGTTTTAGACTTACAGAAAAATGAGTAGAAAGTATGCATTCTCATATACCCCATCTCACCCTTTCCACCCACTCACAACTTCCTTTATCGTTAACACTCTGCATTAGTGTGGTAAAATATACCACACTAATGTGAGATCTTAATAGCCAATATTGATACATTATCTTTTTTTTTTTTTTTTGGTCAGGGTCTCACTCTGTTGCTCAGGCTGGAGTTCAGTGGCACAACCACGGCTCGTAACAGCTTCGACCTACTGGACTCAAGTGATCCTTCCACCTTAGCTTCCTGAGTAGCTGGACTACAGGTGCATGCTACCACACCTGGTTAAGTTTTTAAAACTTTTTTTGTAGAGATGGGTTCTCACTATGTTGCAAAGGTTGGTCTCTAACTCTTAGGCTTAAGCAGTCCTCCCATCTTGGACTCCCAAAGTGCTAGGATTAGAGGCATGAGCCACCATGCCCAGCTGATACATTATAATTCATTAGAGTCTATAGTTTACATGAAAGTTCACTATTGGTGTTGTACATTTCCATGGGTTTTAACAAGTGCCTAACTTCATGTATACACCATTCCAATTTCATACAGAATAGTTTTATAGCTCTAAAAATCCCTGTACCCCACCTAATTATCCTTCCCTTCCTTACCCAGGATCCTTGGCAACCACTGATCTTTCCTGTCTCTGTAGTTTTGCCTTGTCCAGAATGTTATATAACATTCTGGAATCATATAGTAAGTGGCCTTTTCAGACTGGTTTCTTCTTCTTTTTCTTCTTCTTTTTTTCCTGGTCTGTCAGTCTATGTATCTGTTTTTGTGCCAATACCATGCTGTTACTGTAGCCCTGTACTATATTTTGAAGTCACGTAATGTGCTGCCCCAGGTTTGTTCCTTTTTGTTTAGGATGGCTTTGGGCAGTTGTGCCTTTTTTTGGTTCCATACAGATTTTAGGATTGTTTTTTCTGTTTCTGTGAAGACTGTCATTGGTATTTTGATAAAGATTACATCGAATCTGTATATTTCTTTGAATAATCTGGTCATTTTAACAATATTAATTCTTGTAATCCATGCGCATGGAATGGGATTCTTTCTGTTTGTTTGTGTCCCCTTCAATTTCTTTCATCAGTCATTTTAACCTTTTTTTTTTTCCTGAGTTGGGATCTCACTCTGTCACTCAGGTTGGAGTGCGGTGTGGTATGATCATGGCTCACCGCAACCTCAACCTTCTGGGCTCAGGCTATCCCTCTGCCTCAGCCTCCCAGGTAGCTGGGACTATTGTGTCTGGCTAAGAATGGCTGTTTCTTTTTTTGTTTTTTTTACTTAGCAATACACATTTGAGTCTCCTCTATGTCTTTTTGTGACTTGATAGCTTATTTCTTTTTATTGCTGAATAGTATTCCACATATATTCTATTTATCTCTCCCTTTATAAAAATGTAGCAAGTAATTTACTTAAGATGAACAGCTATGTGTAAGCATTCTGGTTCCCTCTTGTTAAACTAATATATATCCCAGTGTCAGCAGTTCATAAGTCAGTAAGAGTGAACTAAAAATGGATTTTCAAATGATCTTTACTTAAAAGAACTGGAACTTGCTTTCTGTACATTTTTCTTCTCCATATTCTAACATATGTACAACTGAAACCACTGATTTAAAAACTGCCTTATTGTCTCACAAAGTGACTGTACCATTTTTCATTCCCACCAGCAATGAAAGAGAGTTCTTGTTGTTCCACATCCTCACAAGCATTTGGGGGTGCTTTGGATTTTCGCCATTCTAAATAGATGTTAGTGGTAATTCATTCAGTTTCAATTCCTTAATGACATATGATGTTGTGTATTTTTTCATATGCTTAGTTATAATCTATAAATATTCTTTGATGAGATATCTGTTTAGATTTTTTGCCCATTTTGAAAATTGTGTTGTTTGCTTATTTAATGTTGAGTTTTAAGAGACCGTTATATATTTTGACTATAAGTCCTTTATTGGATACGTGTTTTGTAAATATTTTCTCCCAATATCCGTTTTTAAAAAAATTCTCTTAACAGTATCTTTTGCAGAGGAAAGGCTTTTTTTTTTATTTTACTGAGGTAAAATGTATCCATTTTTTCTTTCATGAATTGTGGTTTTGGTGGTATTGTCTTTGTAAATCAACAAATCTAAGGTCAGCTAGTTTTCCTTCTATATTATCTTCTAAAAGCTTACTTGTTTTGCATTTTACATTTAGGTCTATGATTACTTTGAGTGAAATTTTTGGTGAAAGATGTAAGGTCTATTACACTCATTGTTTTACATGTGGGTGTCCAGTCATTCCAGCATCGTTAGTTGAAAATATTCCCCCTTTCCCCTTTCGTTTAACTGCCTTTGCTCTTGTGTCACAGATCAGTTGATTGTATTTGGATAGGTTTTTTTGGGGGGGGGGCTCTTTATTTCATTGATCTATTTGCCTTTTGTTTTTTTTTCCAGCACCATGCTGTCTTGATTAGTAGGGCTTTATATTAAGACTTGAAATTGGGCAATGCCAGTTCTCTGACTTTGTTCTTCAATATTGTGTTGGTTATTCTGGGTCCTTTACTTTTTTATATAAATTATAGAATCAGTTCATGGATATCCACAAAGCAGCTTGCAGAGGTTTTAATTGGGATTTCATTAAATCTATAGATCTATTTGGAAAGAATTGACAGCTTAACGATATTGAGTCTTCCTATTCATGGACATGGAGTATGTTACCATTTATTTAGATCTTCTTTGACTTCCTACATCAGAGTTTTATAGTTTACCTTACATAGATCTCATACCCATATTGTTAGGGTTATAGTGAAGTATTTTATTTCCAATTCAGTTTTTAAGTATGTATACACACACACTGTATATAAGTGTATATATATATATATATATATATACACACATATATATATATATATTCTGTAATATAGTAGTGACTAAATCTCAATTGACTGATACATCTTCAAGTTTTGGACTAAAAATAACAGAAAATGTGTGCCTTTAAAAGCTGAAAAGCAAGAAATACTTGTGAAGCCTAGAGTTTTTGTTTGCCTTCAGTGAAGCCTTTGTCTGACAAGATTTTCATTCTTAGCTCTACAAGGTTGATGGGGCATAATGGAATGTTTTTTCTGTGTTAGGCTCTACATGTGTTAAGTGTGAACCATTCACCATGGCCCACTAGTAGGTGAGGTGAATGAGAGAAGGATATTAATAGCAGGTTGCCATATTGTTGATAAAATGAAGTGATCTACAAAGTTTCATAATGTATGGAGCTGGTATTTTTCCATGGTTTATTGGTGAATGTGATTCAAGAGGCCAGAGTGCCACAGATCGAGTAATCACACTGCTGCTTGATTCTTTTGTTTTATTTGGAAGTGTCTATGTGTCCCTTCCTTTGCACTTGTATAAATATATTTTTCAAGGCCAGGTATGGAGGTTCTTGCCTGTAATTTCAGCATTCTGGGAGGCTGAGGGAGGAGAATTGCTTGAGCCCAGGAGTTCAAGACCAGCCCAGACAACAAAATGAGACCTCGTCTCTTCAAAAAAAAAAAAAAGCTGAGTGTGGTAGTGAACACCTATAGTCCCAGCTATTCCAGAGGTTGAGGTAGAAGGAAAAAGAAAAGGAAAATAAATTTTTCTTCTAGCTTTGTATTATCATCTTTGTATGCAGAACTCTTAACTCTGCTGTTTATCCTCCCCGCATGCCAGAGGACATTCTGATTGTGGTGACAAATAATATCTTCATTAATATGAGATACATCTGTTCTGGTAAGACATTAAAACAAAATAGACTGCAGCATAGCCATGTAAAGGCTTTCCAGTGTCACTGGCACCCACCCTTGAAATTTTTCATTTACTGTGCTTCAGGGAAAAAAAAATCCAGTTATTCACTGAGCCCTACCTCCATCCTGTGTCAAAGAAAGTACATCAAAAACATGTTAAAATAGTAAAATCTATTTTAGATGATACATTATGTATCATTAGAATTATGTAACAGTCTTCACTTAGAAAACATTTTTTGAGCAATTTAAGTTCAAAAGCTTTCAGATACTGAAGCATTTATGGGTAAAATAATAAGATGTTTTGGATTTTCTTAATATAGTAGAAAAAAAATATATGTGAGTGGAGGGGGAGAGAGATGAACCCAGGTTGAGCAAGTGATGATAACTCTTGAAGCTGAATGATAAATACAAGAGGGCTCATTACAGTACTCTCTTTACTTTTCTGTGTGTTTTGAGCATTTTTATACTAAAAGGTTGTTTGTTTTTTTTTTAAAGGCAAGATCTTAAAAAAAACCCTAACAGAAACTTTCAGAGTAATAATAGTTAATGGTTGTTAATATGCAGAACTTTCTTCACCTTTCTGTCAAGAAAGATGTGGCTTTGGGAAGAATCCAGGAAGGTTAAAGGCATGGGTGAATTTAAACATAGCTTCCAGATGGAAACTAAAGAGGAAACTGAGATCTAACAAACAGTGGAGTGACTTTGAGTGTGATGAAAGAGTTGCAAGGCAAAATTTCATCAGAATCCAGGAGAACAATGAAAATTGTAATTATAATGATAGGGATAATATGTGATGATTACTATGTGTCAGGTACCATGATAAACACCTTATAGTTACTTCACACCAGTTCTCTGAGGTACTATTATTTTCCTTATTTTGTAGGTGAGAAAACAGTGACCCAGAGTGCTTGCCCAAGGTCACCCTCTCTAAGTAATGGAACCATATTTGGAACTAAGAAAATCAGTCTCTAGAGTCCACATTAGGCATTACACAATGCTTTGTCTTAAAGCCAAAGAAAGGTGAACTTGATTAAGTAAATTGGAAATACTTGGGAAAATCTGATTTGTCTATGAATCTGGGCCAAACTTAAGTAAAGCACATGATTCTGTGCATTAGAGGTTGCACAAACTTGGTGAAAAGGGAGGGCTGCGACCAAAATGAAAGGAAGGAGGCTCTTGCCTTGGGTGCAAAACTTAAGGGAATATGTATCAAATAACTCAGTAATCAAGATACATAATATCTTAATGCAATATCTAAAAAAGTGAGTGCAAAGAAATTTATCATAAATGAAGTATCAAAATTTTAAATGCAGGATTAGTAACAGCGTCATTCCAAGTCATATTAAAGTCTGAAGCAATAGGAAAATCAGTCCTGCTGATATTGTTTTTATTTAAAATTTTAATATTTTTCTCATCATGGATTTTTTTTTTGCAAAGTTTTCTTATGTTTTAAAAATATTGTGGCTCACATCTATAATCCCAGCACTTTGGGAAGCCGAGGTGGGAGGATCGCTTAAGGCCAGGAGTTTGTGACCAGTCTGGGCAACATAGTGAGACCTCATCTTTACACACACACACACACACACACACACACACACACACACACACACACACACTAACCAGGCATGGTGGAACATTCCTGTAGTCCTAGCTACTTGGGAGGCTGAGGCGGAAGGATCACTTGAGCCCAGGAGGGACAAAGTGAGAGCCTATCTCAAAAAAAAAAAGAGAGAGAGAGAGAGAGAAAGGATTCAATATATTCTTGAAGAAATAAAATATTCTTGTAAAATTAAAAAGTAATATTGCACTAAAATATGATATATCTTGATTACTGAGGCTTTTAGTGCCCTGCTAAATTTTGTACTCCAGGTGAGTAAGACATTAGTCCTAGCATGTAAGAGTTGATAATTACTGAGAAGTGGTTGTATTTCTTGGGGCTTCCCCTTCTTTCTACCCTTAAATTATTCCAATAAATCCTAGGATTTGCTTTCAAATATCTTTCAGGGAGAAAAGTAACTGGAAGATCTAATCAGAACACCAGGAAGCCACTTTTTGGGTGACTGTTACTTTGATTGCTGCATTAACATTGTTGCAATTCACAGTCCAAAGCTTTCTGTGGCTGCACTCAAAAACTGCTAATGTGCATATAAATCACCTAGAAACCTAAATAAAATGCAGATTCTGATTAAGTCTGATGTCCGCCTGAGATTATTAATTTCTCACAAGTCCCCAGATGATGCCAATACTACTGATGTGAGACCACACTTGAGTCACAAGGTTCACCTGTGAGGCTTGCTAAACATCTGGGATTTCTGGGAAGGAACTGTCAGAGATTTTAATATAGCACATCTTAGTATAGGCTCCAGACACCCACATTTTAAAAAGGCATCCCAGGTAAATTAGGTGCAGGTAAAGTGTAGATCACACTTGTTACACTCCATTTTAGCTCCCTGGTCCTCTCTGCAACTCTGTCCATTCTGCTGAGTTGGGTCCTTGGCTCTCTTGGACCTTCCCTAACTCTGTCTCTAGTTCTCACACCTACTATTAGAGTCTGTTGACAAAAATGACTGCTCACCTACATGAAGGCAAGGAAGAGGAAGGAAGTGAGGAAGAAGGACAAAGTGAGGGAGAAACTTCCAGGTTAGGCAAGAAGACTATAGATCCACAATTATCCACTGAGGCTTGCCCAGAGCCTCTCCTTAACCCTTGTATCTGTTGATTTTGGGCTTCAGGCATACTCCCCATCCTTTAAGAATCCATAAAATTTGGCATTTGCTGATGAAACTCATTCTTGGTTTCTAGACTTCCTTTATTCATGGTGATTGTGAGATGGCTTATGCTTCAAACAGAAAAATGTCAAAAGCTGGTAAGATTTGAAAGAGCTGGAAAATTTAACAAGCAAAGGTAACAACTTACATAAATATTTGCAAAATGTAAGAAGGAAATTTATATGTGCAAGTCAGACAAGAAATTGACTTCACAATAAGATAAAAGACTATCTTTCCCACATGAAAACCTCAACAAGAATACACTAAGCTGTGTGGCACCGCTTCCAGGCATCTAGCTTGTTGCTTTGCCATCTCCTGTTTTCCTCATTCACAAGGTTGACAGTGGCTCACAATACAAAGGCGTGAAATTTATCTAACTGTCTCCCTAGCATATGGGATTGAGGTTAAGAAAAGGAGAGAAATATCAGGTACAGTATCTGAAACATAACAGGAACTAAAATGCTAAATGGATGAATAAATGAATACTCAAAGTGTTTATACCAATATCAATGTTATACAAACAAGATTTTCATTTACAGGCAGGAAACGAGAAATGATAACTACATGGTTAAAGTCTAATGATAACTACATGGTTAAAAAAATCCTTAATCCGGGCTCGGTGGCTCAGCCTGTAATCCCACGCCTTTGGGAGGCTGAGGTGAGTGGATTGCTGAGTTCAAGACCCGCCTGGGCAACTTGGCGAGACCTTATCTCTACAATAAATCAAAAAATTAGCCAGGCGTGGTAGTGCACGCCTGTAGTTCCAGCTGCTTGGAAGCCTGAGTGGAAGGATTGCTGGAGCCCAGCAGGTCGAGGCTGTGGTGGCCGGGAACGGCCACTACACTCCAGTCTGGGTGACGGAGTGAGACTCCAACTCAAACAAACAAAACTAAATCCTTCAAAATAATTATTGCTGGTTCTATAAGGAGAATAAACTAAACACTAATATCTGACTCCTCTGTATATCTGTTTATTTTTGTCATATATTTATATGTAAAACATAGCAAACTATAAAATTCTCACTGAAATTTATAAAAGCACAAAAGAAGTGGCTAAGCTAATTCACTCAGTACAAATAGCTGCCACTGAAACAGAATTGATTCAGGAATCAGAAGAGCAGATACGTAATTTCAATTTACTCTTTTTTTTGAAAGCATAAAATGAAATCAAGCAAGAACAGTTACTCAAAATATTTAAAATTAAAAAGTCTAGCAGTCTTAAATACTTAATAAACGTGAATGGTAGAATGGACCCTGTTGAAAATGTAGGTAGATCAGAAGAATCTCTAGAATAATTCTTCCTGAATTTAAAGAATAAATAGAAATATGTAGAGAAGATGGCAAACATAAATGGCATAGAAGATGCATAGAAAATGCATGACAAAAAAGAAAAATCTCTGTAGTCATTTTGAAAAACGATTCCCTACCAGCTACCATCTGCTAAAATTCAGCATCTATATATCTGAGAAAACATTTTATGAGCTAGTGGGGGGCGGGAAAAGAATCCCCAAAATATGACACCTTGGCATACTGAGTACTTTGAAATTGAAAGACCTCAGAAATAAGCCTCAGATCCAAGTTCTCTCTCTGACCTTCCCCCACCTCACTTCCTCTCTGACCCTCTTTTCTGAAGCACTGGAAGGAACTCTTTATAACTTTTCCTTGTCTGACTAAGAAAGCTTCTTTCCAAAAGAATTGCATTTGTTTTATGACACCCCCCCCACCCCGGAATCTCCTCAAATAACTAGGCAAGATCAACCACTGGAGAACAGAGTGGGAGTCATCTCTTTGCCCAGACAGACTTGTTATCTATTCTTTTGACGGCAGCTCTGAGCAGTCACCTGGGAGGCTGTATCTGCTTAATAAAGACAACCTTTTTTCACAGTCAAGTTCCACCCTTAGCCTTCCTGACACCACTACCAGAACTCTGAGGAAATTTGCCATTTACTTCTTCATCCCCTGTCTCCCCCTTCCCCTATACAGAAGGGTATATAAGCAAATGCACTCCATGAGGTTATTGAGTAATCATCTTCCTGTAATTCTCTTGGGCTAGGCACATTAAATGTGTATGCTTGTTTCTCCTATTAATCTGCCTTTTGTCATTCATTTTCAATAAACCTTCAGTGTGTTAAAGGTAAAGCTTTCCTCCTTCACTCTTACACTAGAAAAAGAAGAAAAATTGCTTGATAGAGAGTTTCTCTCAAAAATACTTATGACCAGAGATATTCCCATCTATGTTAAGAAAAAATAAAGTTGCCTTTAATGATCACTTAAACATTATTTTGAAGGTATTTGATGCATTAAGAAAAAATAGTAATCTATTCCGGAAAAGATAAGTCAAAATATTATCATTTACCTAGACAATTTTTTAAAACTAGGAAACTATGTCAACTAAGATCAACTAAAATATTAAACCATGCAGAAATCAAACATAAGAATACCATGTTGAGATTAAAAAATAAATATACAAAATCTAATCAATTTTCTACATACCAAAAATGATTTAAAATATATAATGCCATAAATGGCAACCTTATTACATATTTTCATTTCTCTTTTCTAATGCTAAATTCATGTAGTCTAAACTAAGGAAGAAAATGGGATGCCATTAGCGAACACAGAATTTCAACACATTTTTGGAAGACAGAAAGTAAATGGAGGGGTGATGTCTGATGGAACAATGAGTGAAAATCAGAGCCTTGTACACATAGACAGTCATGGAGTCAGCCTCAGAGACACTCCAGGCTCAAAAACCATAGCTTTTCACCTGTATGTTCTATTTACCTCTTGAAAGTACAATTTGGCCAATTTCCTAATCAAACTGTTGGAGACCCTGTCTCAGTGGTGGTTAAAGTAGTTTTCTTTCCTTCTTGAAGTGAGCCATCTTGAGATGATCCCCAGAGGAGATCTGCAAAGGACTAATCCTGGTTCTTTCTTTTTCAACCCTGGAATACAGAACACAGATATGTCTTCTTAAGACTATAGGGCATTCATTATTATTATTATTATTATTATTATGTATGTGTGTGTGTGTGTGTGTGTGTGTGTGTGTGTGTGTGTGTGTGTGTGTGTAGAGTTGGGTCCAGTGGCATGATCACAGCTCACTGCAGCCTCTACCTCCTGGGCTCAGGCAAGCCTTACACTTCAGCCTCCTGAGTAGCTGGGACTACAGGTGTGCACCACGACACCAGGCTTTTTTTTTGTAGAGATGCGATCTCACTATCTTGCCGAGACTGGTCTTGAACCAATTTACCATTGGATCACCCTATAGTCCTGTGTGTGTGGAGGTGGAGGGCATGATGCTCCTTCTCCATCAACTTGGAAGATCTCCTGCAGTTCAGGAAGGAATCCACACAGGCCTCTATGGCAGTAAACAGAGCAGGAACACAACTTAGATGTCTCTTTGGACACAAGTGGAGATGAGATTCGACAGCAGCAGCAAGAAAGGTCTGTTCAGCTTCCCTGAGTGTAGCTTTGATATAAGTTAAAGAACCAGATTCTAGTGGTGGTGAAAATGTCTTATGGGATTAGATGCAGTGGCTCACGATTGTAATATCAGCATTTTGGGAGGTCACTACACAGAATTGCTTGAGCCCAGGAGTTCAAGATCAGCCTGGGCAATATAGTGAGAACTCATTTCTACAAAAAAATTAGCCAGCCATCATGATGCACATCTGTGGTCTCAGTTGCTTGGGTGGCTGAGGCAGAAGGATGGCCTGAGCCCAGGAGGTCAAGGCTGTGGTGAGACATGATTGTACCACTGCATTCCAGCCTAGGTGACAGAGTGAGACCTGGACAAAACAAAACAAAAAAAAGGCAGAGTGGAGGATGAGGGGGATTCAAGTAAAGTAGAAAGTCCCTGTGACCAAATGGAAGCATGGTTTGGGTTAGCTGCAAAGGAACCCAGACTCTCGGGCATGGGGCAGACACTGAATACTTGGCTTAGTAGAAACCAAGAGATAGAAATGATCACTCAACAATTATTTAAAGACTGCTAGTTGATTTTCTTCCCCAGTATGATTCCTTTCATCCCATTGCTTCTAATAATACCGTGTACAATTCACCAGGTTGGGGTATAATTTTCCTTCCTGCAAGACCACTTTTTTTTTAGGAAATGATGCATCTTCCAGCTATATGGGATAGCCAGGACAAAACTTTGCCTTCCACATGATGGTATTCCTGACTGTGCTGGGATGGAGGTTTTATCATCCAGAAGAGGAGTGCTTCCCTTTAAAACACAAGAATGGTTCCACTGATTGGAAATGGAAACAGTCATCTGGTGGTATTGGGGCACACATTTCACTGAAGTAAAAAGCAAAAAAGGAAACCAAACTGTCGTTTTATGTGATAGCTTGTGACTACCAGAGAAATGCAGTTAGTGCTACATAATGGGAACATAAAGGAGTATAGAAGGAACCTTGAGTGCTCAGTAGTGAACACAAGAATAATTCTCTGGTTGGTCTCTGGCCTTATATAGCTATTCCAGCATGCCCACTTCCCTTGGCCTCCTCATTCCTTCGTCCCCAAAGGGCTAATTCAGGCATTTCCATTGCACTCAGTGCTTTCCACTGTTTTTCCCATGCTTCCAAGAGCTACTCACTGCAACAGTGCATCTGCCCAACCCCCTGACGTTCTTTTTTAGGTTGTTAAATTCCTTGTCATGAGTAAATGCCACCAAGTCAACAGGAAGCTGAGGCAAGGAGGATCGCTTAAGATTAGGAGTTTGAGAGCAGCCTGAGCAACACAGTGAGACCCCCATCTCTACAGAAAAAGAAAAAATTAGCTGGGGGCAAACCCGTTGGGTCCCCTCCCACTGTGGAAGCGTTTTTGTCCTCTCAATAAATCCTGCTTTCTCAAAAAAAAAAAAAATTAGCTGGGAACAATGGCACATGCCTATACTCCTAGCTACTTGTGAGTTTGAAGTGGGAGGATCATCTGAACCCAGGAGCTTGAAGCTAAAGTGAACTGTGATCATGCCACTGAACTCCACCCTGAGTGACAAAGTAAGATCCTGTCTCAAAAAAAAAAAAAAAAAAAAGATGCAAAGGACTTGAATAAACATTTCTCCAAAGAAGATATACAAATGGCCAATAAGCCCATGAAAAGATATGCTCAGCATTACTAAGCAATAGAGAAATACAAATTAAAATCACAATCAGAAACCATCTCATGCTTATTAGGATGGGTACTATTTAAAAACAATACCAAAAACAGAAATAACAAGGATTAGTGAGGACATGAAGAAACTGGCATCCTTGCCCATTGGGGGTAGAAATATAAAATGGTGCATTTGCTAAGGAAACCTGTATGGCAGCCTTACCACAAATTAAAAACAGAATTACCAGTTTTTCCAACAATTCCACTTCTAGGTATATTTAAAAGAATTAAAAGTAGAGTCTCATAGAGGTATTTGTACACCTATATTAATAGCAGCATTATTTACAATGGTCAAAAGGTATGTATAAGCAACCCAAATTCATTGCCAGATGAATAAATAAACATAATATGGTTTACACACACAATAAAATATTATTTATCCATAAAAAAGGAAACACAAACACATAGTACAACATGGGTGAACATTCAGGACATTGTTTAATGAAATAAGCCAGTCATAAAAAAACAAGAACCATATAATTCCACTTGTATGTGATATCCAAAGTAGTCAAATTATAAAAGCAGAAGGTAGAATGATGTTTTCCAAGAACTAGATGGAAGGGGGAATAGGGAGCTATTTCTTAGGTACAGAGTTACAGTTTTCAGAATGAAAAGAATTCTGGAGACAAATGGTGGTGTCAGTGACACACCAATATGATTGTACTTAATATCACTGAACAGTACACTTGAAAATGGTTAAGATGATATGGTTTGTGTTATGTTTATTTTGCCACAATTTTTTAAAAAGATGAGGCAATATAAAACAAAAATAATAAAATTTAAAACAGAACTATAGAAAACATCAATGAAATAAATTATTTGAAAAGGTAAAAAAAGATATACCTCTAGGCAGACTGACCAAGGAATAAAATGAGAGAAGACACAAGTTTTTAATTGCAGAATAAAGAGAAAAATCACAATAGTGCCTACAGACATTAAAAGAATAATAATATAATACTATCTATGCATTCAACAACTTAAGATAAAATAGACCAATTCGTTGAAAGAAAACCATAAAACCCTCATGTAAGAAGAACTATTAATAGATAACCTATATGGTCTTATGTTTATTAAATAACATAAATTTGTAGTCGGAAACTTTATACCAAAAAAGATTCAGGTCAAACAGACTTACTGACAAATTTGTCCTACCATTGATAAGAAAGCAATACCAATTCCACACAGCCTCCTACAAAAAAACAGAAGCAGAGGAATCACTCCCAACAAATTTTATGAAGCCAGCAACATCTTAATACCAAATCAAACACAGAAAATGATAGAACAATATCCCTCATGAATATAGATAGAAAGTTTTCAACAAAATATTAGGAAATCTGCTGGCATGTTGACACACACCTCTAATCCCTGCTACTCAGGAGACTGAGGTGGAAGATAGCTTGAGCCCAAGAGTTTGAGGTCAGCCTGGACAACATAGCAAGAGTCAGCCTAAATTTAAAAAATAAAAAAAGGAAAAAAATATTAGGAAATCCAGTAGTATAAAGAAAGATAATACATGACAGCCAATTGAAATTTATTCCAAAAATTCAAGGCAGTTTCAATATTTTAAAATCACTCTAATTCACTATAATAACAGACTAAAGAAGAAACATCACATGAAATGCTAAATAGATGCAGAAAAAGCATTTCACAAAATTCCACATCCATTCATAATAAAAACTCTCAACAAATAAGAAATAGAGGGAAGTTCCTCAATTTGAAAAGGTCAATACACAAAAATCTACAATATCTAAAAAGAATATTTCACTGATGAGACTAGCAGCAGAAGATAAGATTAATAAACATAAGTATACTGCAGTTTATTTTATTCAAACTGGTGCACACAGGGAAAAAAAGACCAAAAAATCAGAATCTCAGTGAACTATAGAATATAACTGTGCATGGCAGAATAATGATTAAAATTTTAAAATTTGATAAAGGAGGAATAATGATTGAAATTTTTCCAATTTGATAAAAACTACGAACCCACAGTTACAAGAAGCTCTGTGAATCACAAGCAGGATAAACACACACACACATACCTGTACACATACAAACACACTTTCGCACACACAAAACTGTACACAGCATAGTCACATTGCTAGAAACCAGTTATTTAAAATGTAACCACAGGAAAAGAGACACAGTATGTAAAGAGCATCAAATCTAAAAATAATAGCAGGTTTCCTGTCGTAAAAAATGCAAACCAGAAGACAAGGGAACAGTATCTTTTACATGCTAGACTAGAATTATATATCCAATGAAAATGTCATTAAAAAAATAAGACAAAATCTTTTTTAGACAGACAAAACCTGAGAGAATTCATCACCAGTTAAGACTTTTGTGATTTTTGTGAATCTTCATATGTTGAGTATTTTTAAATTGTATTCTTTCTGTACATTTTGAATGTTACACCATGATAAAAAGGAATAATATGCAGCCATAAAGAAGGACAAACATATGGACTATGCAGCAACTTGGATGGATTTAGAGTCAATCACACTCAGTGGTTTATCACAGAAACAAAGAACAGAGTTCCATATGTTCTCACTCATAAGTAGACCTTTCTTATAATGTATAAGAAAGGGATTGGCAGTAGTGGGAAATTGTGGGGGGTGGGTGGGATTGGCAGTTGAGGGAATTTCCTAGGGGAGGGAGGAGCATACCTCATCAACAAGAGTACCTGCATAATCAATGTTTGTATACCTAACCCTGAATGGTACCCACATCTTTATAATAATAAAAAAATGGTTTAAAAAAAAGGAGATAGTTTTTCAATAAATGATTCTAAAATAACAGATTATTCATATTAACAACAAATCTTGATACTTAACTCATACAATTCACCAAAATTAACCTGAAATATGCCATATAAATAAAAAATAAACACTAAACCATATGTGTAAAGGGCATATAACTCTTCATTAAGACAAATAAAAAAGCAGGAGAAAGATTTGAACAAATAATTCACAGGGAATGAGATAAAATGGCCAATAAACTCATAAAAATGCTTAACAGGCTTAGTCATCTTGGAAATGCAAATTAAAATCACAATGAGATATCTAACATTAGATGAGCTAACGTTTAAAACCTAACAATATCAAATTTCAGTGAGGGTGTAGAGCAAATGGAACTGACATTGTTGATGGGAGTGTAAAATTATATAACCACTCTTGGAAAACCACCCTGTTTGGCTGTTTCTTAGAGAATTACACACACACACACACACACACACACACACACACACACACACACACACAGTATTTCACATATCAATTCCACTCCAAGGCATCACACAAAAAATACATTTCCTCACAAAGCCTTTAAAAATATTTGTAGCAGCTTCATTTATGATAGCCCAAACCAAGAAAAAACTCAAAGTTCATCAACTTGAATAGATTTGGTATAGGTATACAATAGAATACTACTCAGCAATAAAAAGGAAAAACATAGTGATAAGTGCAATAACATGAACAAATATGAAAAACATCATGCTAAGTGAAAAAACTGAGCCACAAGACTATATTATGTGAATCCCACAAAATACTTGTATATGATTCCATTTATATGAAATTCTGGAACACATAAAATTATAGCAACTAAAAGTGGGTTGGTGGTTGCCTGAGGCTGCCGTTGGTGTTGGGAATTTTAGTAAAACCTGAGGAAGATTTTGTGGATAATGAATATGTTCTTTATATTGTATATGTTCTTTTCTTGAGTTGTAGTCTCACTCCATCACCCAGGCTGGAGTGCAGTGGCATGCTCATAGTCACCCCAGCATCGACCTGCTGGGCTCTGGTGATCCTTCTGCCTCAGCCTTCCAAGTGGCCAGAACTATAGGTGGGTGCTACCACACCGACTAATTTTTTATTTATTGTAGAGATGAGGTCTCACCAAATTGGCTGGGTCTCATTGGTCTTGAACCCAGGGACTCAGGCAATCCACTTGCCTTGGCCTCCCAAAGTGCTGGGATTACAGGCTGAGCCACTGAGTCTGGTCAATATATATGTTGTATATCATAATTTTGATAGTTTTTACATTGGCATATACATTTGCAAAACTTATTAAACTGTATATTTGAAATGAGTGCATATTATTTTATAAAATTATGCTTCAATAAAGTTGATTTTAAAAACTCACAAAAATTAGAAATAGAATGAAGAATAACATAATAATGAATATCTATCATTGCCTTCATCAAATCTTAACACTAATAGCAAAAGTCAGGAGCAAGATAGAGATGCCCACTATCATCATTTTTATTTCACTTTATATTGGAGTTAATAAGATCAGATCAGAAAAAGAAGCATAAAGCATAATCAATTAAAAAAAGAAAGGCTATCAGTCACAGATAGTATAATAGCTGCTTAGAAAATACAAAAAGAATACACAAAATATTAAAATTGGTAATAATGTAATAATTAATCAATCAGAACATGTAATAATGCTAGTGATTGATAAAGGTGATGATGATGGTGATGATGTCATTCATAATAGTAGCAAAACTATGTCACCTAAGAATAAATAAAATGTGTGCAAAATGTTAATAAAAAAATTTAAATCTTTATTGAAAAACTTGGGAAAATATATATGAAGCTCTAAATAAATGAAGAAATACCTTGTTAGTGTTTAAGAGTACAATACTATCACATAATAATTCTCCTGAAATTCAAAGAAATGTCAATCAGAACCCCAGAAGGGTATATCATGGAGTGTGATAAGCTGATTAGGAAATTTATGCAAAAGAGTAAAAACATTTATTTCAAGACTTATTCTTTTTTTTTACATTGGAGAATATAGTTTATTTAGAAAGAAATTAGAGAGAAAGAATCTCTTGTACTTGAAAGGTTACATTTCTAGTGAGATGTGGGGTTTTTTCTTGGATGACTTCATGGAATGCTTGTTCCATTGTGTTCTCTGTTTCCTTTCCTGCTTCAGGGATACCAATGAGGTGTATATTTGGCTTCTTGATATAGTCCCACATCTCTTAGAGGTTTTGCTCCTTCTTTTTGAGCCTTTTTTCTATGTTTTTGACAGACTGGGTTAGCTCCATATTTTGGCCTTCCAGCCTGATTGATCCTACTCCCTATGCTTGCTACTGTATTTTTAATTTTCAAAATGACATTCTTCATTTTCACTGTATCAGAATGGGTCTTTTTAAAATTGACGAGCTCTACTTGTACTTCCTGCATGATTTTGGCGAGTTTCACTTCACTTTCTTATTGTTCTCTTTATTCATTTTAGCCATCTGGTCTCTGATTTCTTTGACTGCCATCTACGGCAAGTCATTCTGGGGGGCTTCCATTGTTTGTGCTCTGATAGCTGCTTTTCAGACACTGTCTCTTTAAGAATTTAAAAGATTGCCTATTTTTTGTTGATTTTTTTTTCTCATTTGTGACAAGCCTCTCTTCATTCTCCATCTTTACTCTTTGGTTTGCTCGCTCTGAAACTAGTCAACAACCCTCTGTTTAGGGCCCTTTTTGTCATTCAATATAAGTCACTCATTGAGAGAGAGAGGGGAGCACTCACTTCTGCTCCACGCTCCATCCTGTGACAGGCCTCCTCACTTCTGCAGATTTTCTCTCTCTGTTAATCCTGTCAGGTTGGTTTGTAAACACTATTTCAAGCACTCTATGGAGAGGGGGTGGGAAGAAGGGCCCCCTTTCTGCTGTGTGTGGTTTACAGTCCAGAGGCCTTCCCACGGGAAAAGTCTTCAGGTGTCTTTTGTCTCATTCCCTTCCTGTTCAAGCCCATGCTCAGCACTTGAAAGAGTCAGTTCTCTGACACAGGGGGGATTCACCCTGTGGACATGGGCTGGGGGATGACTCTTTCTGATGTGGCAGAGGAGTTGGTTGCCGGTTGTAGACATTGGACACCAGTTGAGTTCAATCTGCAGGCAAACTTCCTGGCCTGGGAGCTGGCTACTGTGTTCTGCTGGCAGAAGGCATGCTCTTTGATGGCTGTCCAAGCATGAGTTTGTTCCCCATTCTGCTTGGGTTCCGGCCACCTGCTGCTGTGCTCTGACCAAGACTCCTTCTGTGTGGGATCAACAACTCACATGCAACAACCCCAAAGCATCTCAGGATCACTCACCCCCTCTCATTCACAGACCATGGCTTTAGTTCCTGTGCAAGCCTGGCCTATAATGGGGGATTGGGGTCCCAGATTTCAGCATCTACCAATGCTTTCTGGTATTTCTGTGTTCAAAGAGACCTTTACTGGGTGCAGGGTATTTCACCTGTCCAAAACTGTTCAGGTTGTCTCCATCTTTCAATGGCTGGGTTCCTTCTGCTCAGCAAGAGAGGTGCCAGTCTGCTGCTCCATGATGGTCATCTTGAATCTCCCACCCTCAGATTCTTATCTCCTTTTCAGAATACCTTTCTGAACTTTATAAGGATCAATGCTAAAATAAAATTTTCAGGATCACTTCAATCAGAATATTTTTAGCTTCCATAATCATCTAGTGGTTGGGTTGTAATTTGTTCCTTCTTTGACTTTCATATTTTTCCACCTTCTTATCATCTGCTACCTTCTTCTTTCTTCCCAATCTACTTGATTTCCTTTTTCCTACTCTATTATTCTCTGACTGGTTCATAGCTAAAATGAAATGTTCTTTATGATAAACTATATTTAACTTCAGTATAAGAAAGGGATTGGCAGTAGTGGGATACTGCTATGGAGGGGGCAGAGGGGACACAGCATCAATAAAGGTACCTGATCTAAGCCAGGCAAAATGGGGACCAACAGGAGGCCCAAACTTTATCTGTATGACCACCACTTGTATTCCAAATTCTGAATTTTACCCCACATTTTAAAAATTAAATTAAATTAAAAAATAAAAAATAGTAAACTATACTTGGCTTCAATGAAGGAAGTTATTTCATAGAATTTCACCCAAAATGACTTCTCTGCATGGGTAGCAGTCTTGTTACTAAAAATAAACATACCTTCATTTCTTACCTGCAGAAAATGCTTGACATTTTCTTGGGTCATATTAAAATGGTTTTTTTGAAAATCAATTATTGTCTTATTTGCCAACTGTCTCTGCTGTACCTCAGAGTCTTTCTCCAAAGCTCAAAATATCATTGTCTCAAGTAAAGGAATAGTATGTAAGTAAACAATAAAATGCCCAATAGGACTTTGGTGTACTGTCTCTTCCTTATACACTGGAGTGAGGGTCAGAAGAATTCAAATCACTTCGATTTCCTCCCTAAAGAAACCCAGTACTGAACAATGAAGCAAAACAAAATTTTCAGACATTGGATATAAAATTCTCTCATATTTATTAACATACATTTAGACAACTATAAAAAAAAGACTAATCACTAAATAGTCATGAAAACAAAAATGATAAAAAAAGACTCTGTAGCCCCTGACTATAAAATTCTTTATTTTTAAAAATAGTAAGTTTACAATAATAATAATTAGTATTTTTAGAGATAGACACATATTGGAGAGTTAAAGTTGGCCAAATAACTCAATTATTTACTCAGATGAATATTTTTAAAACAGTACATATTAATGCTTAAATTTTCTGATAAAATAGATTAAGGTAAACTATTTACACTCTATCAGTTGCTAGTAGTGTAAACTTGGGCCAGTTCAGATTATTTGTATGTAAAATGGAGATAATAATAGCTACTTGATATGATTATTATGAAGATTAACTGAGTTAGTATATTTAAATGCTTAGAGTAAGGTGTAACAAATAGGAAATGCCCAACAAATCTTTGCCAGCGGTCAAAGAAGTAGTGGTATTTGTAGTAGTAGTAATAGTAGGAGGAGGAAAAGGAGGAAGAGTAACCACCCTGCCTTCTAATTACTGCACCCCTTTGCCTTGCAACGCATGAGTATTTTCAAGTCTACTGTTCTATCAGTCCCCCATGGCCCTTTTCCTGGCTATAAGATAGCTCGCCTCCTATGGTCAGTGAATCTCTTTGTATTTGCCCCTTCAGACTATTCACTCATATTAAATATTATATTATATGTATACTATACTATAATAAAATATAATATAATATCTGTGCCTTAGCTGTTATCCTCCTTTTCTTCTCCACTTACTAAAACGCTCTTTAGATTTTTGGACTTGGATGAATATCTGATATCATCTGTGATATCTTCTCCAATGCTCTCTCATCAGAAATAAGGTTTTGTGCTAACTCAATTATAGCAGTTACTTATATTATATTTGAGTACAATTCCTTAGAGACATTAAGTAGACAATCTTATTTAAGTTCTCACATTTCCTTCAAACACATGACAGTGCTTTATATCCTCAATAAATGCTATTTGGAAGCAATTGAATAATTTGCATATAATTTATTATCAATAAATATTTATATTTTTCTGTCAAGATGAAAACATCCAGAGGCAATATAAAATGTTGCAAATATCATGGGCTTCAGAGTTTTGTAACACTGGATTTGAGTCCAGCTCAGTCACTATCTATTTTGTGACCTTAAAAAGGTAACTTCTCTGAATCTCCATTTTCTTATCTGTAATGTGAATTTCATCATCTTTCCCATTTTGGATTTTAGTTTCTGTGTAGAACACTTGACACATGGTAATTTACCAATAAATAGCTTTTATGATTAGTAACAATTGCCTTTAGGCAGAAAGAATCTTTGTGGCACATTGGTTATTTTAAAAATATTTGTTGAATGAATGAAACATGGTAATTAACAAACTTGGAGCCTGAGTCTTGGCCAGAAGAACTTTCAGAGAATTAGAATACAAGAAACATGAATGGGTCATTTCCTCTTCTCTTGATACCCAAGAAACCAAATGGGTTTATTTCTCTGTTAATTTATCCTTTACTGCTATGAAATAGAAATGAGACAGCTATTTTGAGTGCATGAACCAAGAATACATCTCTAATACACTCAGAAAAACATTGGACCTGTCCTGGGTTTCGGGTTTTTGTAAACAGGAGTGAATCCAAACTTGGACCAATCCCCACGATTATTTCATACAGTGTAGAAGGTGATAGTGCCACCATATTCAAACAGCTTCTCTAATGCCAAATCACCCTGTTGGAGCAAAGCAGTAGAGCACCTTTTGAACCAGTAGTCTTGCCTGTGTTGTAATGCCAGGATACTTTGAAGGGTAACATAAGTCAGCTTATTGCAGATGGAAACTCCCAGAAGCTTTGTGTGCTAAGCAAAATGTTGGAACATAGTAGGTTATGCTTTTTATCTCATAGTAATAATAATAATAATAATAATAAGAAGAAGAAGAAGAAGAAGAAGAAGAAGAAGAAGAAGAACAGCTTTGTTTTGTGCTTGCTATGTGCCAGGTGCTATTCTCAATGCTCTTCATGATGGAATCTCTGTGAATCATAACACCTTATGAAATAATTTTAATACTGCTTCTTTACAGATGAAAAATGGACACTTAGATAAATTTAAAAATTTGTCCAAGTTCACAGAGATATTGTGATGTTAGTAAAGGTGAGACTCAAACGAATGTCTAATAAGCCTCCAACTTATATGTGCCCTTCACTGCTATTCATTTATCTATTAGATACATTTTCATTGAACACCTGTTTATTACATGGTCATAACTGTTCTGGTACTGAGAAGCAGTGAACAAAACAGACAAAAATTCTTTCCTTCATGGAACTAATATTCTAGTGAAGGGATTGAAATAATAAACAAAAGTATAAGTAAGGTAAATAGAATGTCAGATGAAGAAGAAAGCCCTGGAAGAGACTAGAGCCAAGAAGGGAGACAAGAGGTATGGGGTTGGGAGCTGCCATTTTAAATGGGATGACAATGGAATATTGCACTGACAGGATAAAAGCTGAACAAAGGGTTAAGGGAGAGAACTATGGCAATCTGAGGAAAAGCTTTCCAGGCAGTGGAAGCAGCAAGCGCACAGGACCTGAAACTGGAATATTTTTAATTTGTTTTAACCTATGTGAAGGACAACAAAGAAGCTAGAGCAGATGTAGTGTGGGAGGAATGGATATTCCTAAAAATCAGGGCCCAGTTGCAAACAAGAGAGGGCATGAATGCTCTGTGATCCAAAACATTATGTTACATACAGGATCTGTGGAGAAAATTTATACAAGAAATAAATGCACACAGAATGGCTGTGGTTTACTTCCAAGGAGTCAAACTGGTAGTAGGAAAAAGGGATAGAAAACACTTTTCATTTAATACACGTTCCTACTATCCATACAGAGAAACATAAACATAATGTTAAAGTAGATCTGCACAAAAAAGAGAAGCAGCAAGATGGCGATGGGGCAATCCGAACTGTGAAGCCCTCTGCAAAGGAGAACTGCAGTGGGTCTCTGACTCTCGCCCCAGGGGGCTGCGGACCCCAACATCACAGCCTGCTCTTCATACGGAGCTTGGCCGTCACCACCACTGGGGCATCGCAATGGACTGGACAGTCAATGTGGTGTAAAAGGCGCGGCTGCCGCCTCCCCCCCCACCTCCCCCATCGCCGCCACACCCTCCGTGACGGCCATAGCACATCACACCACCCAGGCCGGAGACAATCCACTTCAGTCCTTCAAGCCCCTTCAGGGAAGATCTACTGGGATCACTGCCACCTCTCCTGCAACAGAGAGGTCCTGCCCGCTGTAAGTCTCCTATTGTCTGCCCTGAGGCAGACAGCCATCTTGTTCCTGTCCAGCCCCACCCCCTCTGTGGCGAGCAGCTGAGATAGCACCACCTGCTGGCAATTCAAAGTAACAACACTGAAATGGGAGAAACAAGCTTGATAAAGACATAGACCAGAGTGGTGAACGGACAGTGGTGAACTGTCCTTCACAGCAGACCAGGGGCAACTGACCCTAACTGCAAACTAATTTACCAGCTTGAAAAGAACTAGAAATCAGACCTGAAAGGACATTGGACTTAAACGAATTGTCTCAGAGTGTGCTTCATTGATTCTATTAATATAATGACTTAATTCTATTCCTACTATATTGTTCATCCTTTTCTTTTTTCCTCTTCCTTCTCTATTCTTTTCTTCTCTGTAAACCATATCTTTGTATAGAGGAACAACACACTAATAAGGTGGTTGGTTAGCTTGTGTGTTAGCATCACTATATGTTTTATTTTTATTTTTTATTTTTTATTTTTTGTATGAGAGTTGGTTCGTCTGTAGCTGTGGTCTATTGTTTTTATCTGTTTCAGCATATGCCTCTCTCTCTATTTGTTGGAACACTCGTTTGTTTCCCCCTTACTCCTCTATCCCTCCACTACCTTCTTCAACCCACTATCTGCTCCATTCTCTCCCCTGTGCTAAACACATTTTATTTCAGGGAGTAAACCTATAGCCCCACTGCACAGACAGATTCCAAGGCAGTGGGAAGTGAGTTCCACATTATCCACACGCCTGTCAGCGAATACCAGGACCTGCAGATAGATTTTGAATCACAGCTCTCCCCTTAAGTAAATCTCAAAACTGCAAAAAGGACCAAACCCAACCTACAGTGCAACTCCAGAATTGAACAAAGTAAGAGGGCATACATAAAGAATAGGAGATTGAACAAACAGAAGTAAAACCAATCCCTTTACCCCTGAATAACAGAATTAAAGAATACGGTGATGTGGAGGGAAGGAAAAAGTAGGGAGGGGGGCAAACCACACAAATGAAGAAAAACCAAAAGAAAAATATAGGTCTCACACAGACCCCTGGGAAATCAGACACTGAGAAAACTGATTCTGGAACACAAACAATGAAGAGCCCCCAGAATGACTGGTTACATGCAACAAACCCAGACATCAAGATATTAATGGAGAGAATTAAAAAAATTGAGGAGAGACAAGAGGAAAATAGGAAGGACCTGATGTCAGAAATGGCAGCAGTAAAGAATACTGTGATGGAAATGAATAACAGACTAATAAGCATGGAAAGCAGAATCAGCCAAGCAGAAGAAAGAATCTCAGAGCTTGAAGATCAAAACACAGAACCCAAACTGTCAAAAGCATAGAAAAGAAGCTCAAAAAGACAGAACAAAACATGCAAGAAATGAATGATCACTTCAAGAGACCAAACCTGAGAATAATTGGGCTTCCTGAGGCAGAGAAACAGAAGCCACACTGGAACAAACATTTCATGAAATCATTCAAGAAAACTTACCTTATCTCATCAAGGATGAAAAATTCAAACACAAGAGATTCAGAGAACCCCTGCAAGACAACAAATGAGAAGACCAACTCCAGACACATAATAATTCGCCTAGACAAAGTAGCTATAAAAGAAAAAATCCTAAAGGCAATAAGAGAAAAAGGCCAGACTATCTACCAGGGAAAACCAATTAGAATAGCAGCAGATTTATCCACAGAAAACCTTCAGGTCAGGAGAGCCTGGAGCCCTATCTTCAAAGTTCTAAAAGAGAAACAATTTTAACCAAGAATAACCTACCCAGCCAAACTAAGCTTCATTAGTGAGGGAGAATTGAAATCTTTTCCAGATATCCAATCCCTAAGAACCTAGACTGCCACCAGACCACCTCTGCAAGAAAACTTAAGAAAGTACTGAACACAGAAGAAAAAGAAAAAAGAACAACAACATTCTTCACAAGAGTACAGGCAAAAGATTAAAAACACACATGAGCCAACTCCAGAACCCAAAGAAAGACAACAAACAAACAGGAACAACTCAGTAAGAACCTAATGACAGGGATCAACTCTTGCATTTCAATTATTAGCCTAAATGTGAATGGATTAAATGCACCACTGAAAAGACATAGAATGGCAAAATGGAGAAAATATCATCAGGCAACAATCTATTGCCTTCAAGAGACTCACCTCACTAGAAAGGACACCCACAGACTCAAAGTCAGAGGATGGGAAACAAACTTTCAGGTGAATGGAATACAAAAGAAAGGAGGAGTAGAAATCTTAATTT